>NC_142166.1:28660237-28665237 GCF_029865625.1 Vigna umbellata
ACTTAGAACTTTGCTTGTCCTCAAGCAAACAAGATGTAACTCAATCTTCAACCAATTCATATGATGGTTCACTCATTCAAAAATCCTCTTTTTCAAGATAAGTAACAACTTCACTCAAACTTATGACCAAGAGTTCAATCAAGATGTGCACATGCTTTAGTGTTCACAAAGTCATTTAAATTCCAACAAATGCTATTTTTCACGAATGATCAATCAATTAAGCATGGATGTTCATGTGCTTATGGAATATTTCCTCACTAGGTAAAGTGTTTCCCTCAACACACAAGTGTATAAGAGGTAAAGTGTTTCACTCATTCACTCCACTATCACAATGTTACATGAATCAACTTTGCCTTTCATTTTACCACAATCAAAAACATTCACAAGCATGCATCATCACAAGGACTTTTCAATGGCTTATAATGTGGCTGGGCTAACAAGAAAATTGGTTTTTCTGGATCACAAAATCCTTGAGTTAAGAGAATCATAACAAAACAATTTTTCTTATTCTTCCCAACTTGCCTTTGCATTTTCATTGAGCTTTGCTTCTTTTTTTTTTCTTTTCTTTTTCTTTTTCTTTGCATATTCTTACTTGAACATTTAACAATGCTTTTCCTTTTTCATGTTTTCCCAACAACCCCAAACTTGAACATTTAACAATACCACACAAGATCTTCTACTTAACTCAAGGTAAAGATTTTCAATCAAGGGTTTTCAGTGTATGTTCAAGGCTATGGGTTCAAAGGATAGAACACAAAGTGTTCTCTTTTAGTGGGCTAACTTTATGAATTTGGCCAATAAAAAGGGTTCCAACAAACGGCCTTGATCACATGATGCAAAACAAGCAATTGATTCAATCATAGAAAACCTGGGCAAAGTCATTCATGCTTTCAAAGTAATAGCATTCAATCATACCAAAAACTCTGGAGCTCAAAACCTCACATATAAGCTGATTCACATTTGACATACACATTCTGCTTAATATCACAATCACAATCATGATATCCTGCATTTGTTCACAAAGCTTGTGAATCACCTGTATAAGCATTTTATGTGCACATCTATCTCAACATCAATCAATCACTAATCATCATCAAGCATTACTTATCACACAATCACAGTTAATAGCAAACCATCATAACAAACCAGGTTTCCAATAGAGTACATCAAACCCTAATCTAAAACAAAAAATAAATAAGTTTAGAAAACTTAAACCAACAAAAGCATAAGCATATGATAGCATTCATCCGTAAATGCTATCTCAGCTCCTCATCAATCTGAGTTGTCCTCTGCATCTTCCTCTTCTTGGATCTTATAGTCTTGATTCTTTTTGCCCGATGAGGAGGCCATCCCTGCATCAAACATAATTCACAAAACCAAAAGATACATTGTTAAGCATTAGTAAACCACAATGAAGAAATCAACCCCTTCAATGATGCTCTCTCCCAACCCCAAACTTAGATGGAAAACTAGTGAGCAAGTGAGTGGAAGGGAGATTTTCTAAAGAGGGATGAGGGAAAAGTTGTAGAGAACCTTTGAAAAGGTATGTAGGAGTGTGTGTGCAGAGAAGAGTCTGAAAAGAGAAACCAAAACGCAGCTTAGGGTATAAAAATACCCTAATGGGCTCGGGTTCCGCTAAAGGGTAACCAAAGCCCACTCTGCGATAGTACCGCTCAGCGGTAATTTGCCGCTCAGCGGAACTTTCGTGATGTGCTCTTTTCCTTCTTTGCTTAACCTAAGTGCCTCCTAGACATGCCCCTCATTGGTTCCCTGCAATTCAATGTTTAGAATACTTATGCAAACCCTATTATGCAACTAAAATGAAACAAACAAAAACAATCAATCAACTGGGTTGCCTCCCAGGTAGCGCTTGTTTAACGTCACGAGCCTGACCCAAAGTCCACCAACACCCATCAGTAGGTGTTTAAAATCTCACCAACACCCATCAGTAGGTGTTAAAAACTTACCAACACCCGTCAGTAGGTGTTACACACTTAGCATCCTTCAGTAGATGCTATATCCAACTGGCATCCTTCGGTAGATGCTATGTTCAGCAATATAATGTTCAACAAATTTAAAGATTACAAACCAAAGTAAAATTTAAAAGTTCTAAAATCACTGGGTTGCCTCCCAGCAAGCGCTCTTTTAACGTCATTAGCTTGACCCAGTAAAGCTCAAGTTCCTTCTTCTTTTTCTTCTTTCTACTGAACTTCTTCAGAAATTTGATCAAACCAGGAACCTGTTGCAGTGTCTCAATCATAGGAACTTTAATCTCCAATTTCTTGAAGATTTCCATAAAGCACTTAAATTTCTTTTCCTTCCTACGATTCTTATTTAGATGAGGATGGGGTTTTTCATATGATTCCTTCTTCTTTCCTCTCATCTTCTTTTTCTTATGCTTCCTCTCCCCAAATTTTCTCTTTTTCTTTTCTCTTATTTTTTTCTTCCCTTCTCTTTTTCTTCTTAACTTCTTTATTTTCACACAAATTTTCTTCCTCTCTTCTCTCTCAACCACTTCTTTTTCTTTTTCATCATCTTTATCTTTCTCACTCAACTCTTCTTTTTCTTCTCTCTCTATCTTTTCCTCATCTCTCTCTATTTTTTTCTCAGCAAAAATCTTGTCACTTTCAGTGACAATGGCTTGACCTTCCTCCTTAAGGTTAACTTCAGTATTAACCTTAACATTGGCGCGACAGCTTTATCAGTGGTAGATTCTTAAATTGTTCGACAGCTTGCCAAAATTGATCATTATCCATGCTTGAGTGAGATCCCACCAGTGATTGAAATTACCTTAGTAGAATTGAGTGCCTATTAAATTCTTGTTCGAATTGCATCCTGCAAACATTAGGCACAAAACTCTAGAAAATATTTGTTAGCACAAAAAGATATAGGAGAAGATATATATTGATGGACAAATTTATGATCACCAAAATATGATGTCACAAACTTGTTTTACAATCGGCAAGTATGACCGAATCGTTCAAGTAATAAAATTGGTAAGACCAAGTATCGTTCTCCCAAAGGACTCACGGCCTAGTTTAGTTGTGTGGTTTGTTGATTAGCTAAGACTTAAGGACGAAATAATTGAGGTTTAATTTGCAAAACAGAAAATAAACATGTATGCATGAGGTTTTGATCAATGGCAAAAGCAAAAGACAAGCACTTTCAATGAAATATATATATGAATATGTTGTTGGGGGTCAATTTCATCTTATCCACTCTCATATATTTTAGGAATTCAACATTCAAATCATCATTGTTAATGCCACTCTCTAAATTACCTTATCAAGAAGACTTATCCCTAATTACGAGTTCATACGATTCCTAGCATTCCTAATAATTAGTTCTCTTAGCACAGGAGCTTAACGACAACCAATATACTATTGGGAGTAATTCCCCGGATCTAGACTTCCCCGTACGTTCCCGTATCGACAAAATCAATAATCATGCATTGAATGAGTTAAACAAAGCAAGCATTCAGCAAAGAGGAAAAACCCTAACTAATGATGAAAGAAAGCATAAATCTTAGATTAAGATGCAAGCACAAATTCCATATATGAGAGCTTCAAAAGATTACATTGATTCCCCAACAAACATACAAGGTTTAGTTCACCATATTCATGGTGAACCTAGATGAACAACAATGAAAGAATGAAGGGTAAAACCCTAGAAAGGTGAAGAGGTAGCCTGAGCATCCAAGATCCTCCTTCAAAGGGGTGGAAGAGAGAGTGTTTGCTTCGTTTCTGCCAAAGATCCCAACCCTAAGACATCTAGGTCTTTAAATAGGACATAAAAATAATAAAAAACGGGTCCAGGCCCAAACAGATCATAAAATCGCATAAAACTGGCCCAAAACTCGTCTGGTTGACTTTTTTCGTATTCTGGTTGACTGGTTGACTTTTTGGTTTACTGGTTCACTTTTCTGGTTGACTGGTTGACTTTTCTGGTTTCTGGTTGACTTTTCTGAGTGTAAAGGTTGCTTTTTGTGTCAATTTTAAGCATGAAAATAACAGTTTTTCAACTGTTATCAGACCCCCGGGGAAGAATCCCCGAAGGGCCCATTCCCAATCCGTCACCCGACCGGCACGCGACCACCCGCTCTCGCCGCGAAAGCAGCTGGAGCAATCCACCGACAGCCGACGGGTTCGGGACTAGGACCCCCGTGCCCAGCCCTCAGAGCCAATCCTTTTCCCGAGGTTACGGATCCATTTTGCCGACTTCCCTTGCCTACATTGTTCCATCGACCAGAGGCTGTTCACCTTGGAGACCTGATGCGGTTATGAGTACGACCAGGCGTGGGAGGCACTCGGTCCTCCGGATTTTCAAGGGCCGCCGGGGGCGCACCGGACACCACGCGACGTGCGGTGCTCTTCCAACCGCTGCAACCTACCTCCGGCTAAGCCATTTCCAGGGTGGGCAAGTTGTTAAACAGAAAAGATAACGCTTTCCGGGGCCCCGCCGACGTCTCCAGGACTCCCTAACGTTGCCGTCAGCCGCTGATGAACCAATATTTTCCTCACTTCACTTAGTTTAATGTGCTAGAATTAGTTGGGGAATGATGCTTAAACGTCCGGTATTTTCCTGTTTTTCCTAATTGTGCTTAATTTGATCGGAAATTCTTATTTTAACTAATTTGAATTATCTGAGCTTATTATTTTGCATTATTAATTACGGGAAAATTTTGGATAACTTTTTGGGACATTTGAAAGCTAAATGAGAAATGGCAATTGAGCCAATGCATCTTAGCCATTTTTATTTTCGCTGGCTGCCGCGTGAATGTTGTGTCAACTTGTGAGTCTTCGTTTCAGTTCAATTCTTATCCGTTTTCCATGCAATTTTTGTTTTCATAGTTTCGTCTGGATGTCTATTTTAACGTATAGTTTTTACTTTGTTCAAATTCGTTCTGTGCTGTTCCCAGTATTTTTTTTACTCCCCTATGTCAGTCCAATGCTTACTGTTTGAGTGATTTCTAATCTGTTTGCATTTGCTTGCTGTTGGGT
>NC_142166.1:28670237-28675237 GCF_029865625.1 Vigna umbellata
TGCTTTTGCCATTGATCAAAACCTCATGCATACATGTTTATTTTCGTCTTTTGCATAATACAATCCAATTATTTCGTCCTTAAGTCTTAGCTAATCAACAAACCACACAACTGAACTAGGCCGTGAGTCCTTTGGGAGAACGATACTTGGTCTTACCAAGTTTATTACTTGAACGATTCGGTCATACTTGCCGATTGTAAAACAAGTTTGTGACATCATATTTTGGTGATCATAAATTTGTCCATCAGTAGGTTAAGAAAAGAAGGAGAAGAGCACTTCACGAAAGTACCGCTGAGCGGCAATTTACCGCTGAGCGGTACTCTCGCAGATGGGCTTTAGTTTCCCCTTAGCGGGACCCGAGCCCATTAGGGTATTTTTATACCCTAAGCTGCGCATATGCTCATACTTTCAGGTTCTTCTCTGCACAAACACTCCCACATACCTTCTCCAAGGTTTTCCACATCTTTTCCCTCATCCCTCTTTAGAAAATCTCCCTTCCACTCACTTGCTCACTAGTTTTCCATCTAAGTTTGGGGTTGGGAGAGAGCATCATTGAAGGGGCTGATTTCTTCATTGTGGTTTACTAATGCTTAACAATGTATCTTTTGGTTTTGTGAATTATGTTTGATGTAGGGATGGCCTCCTCATCGGGCAAAAAGAATCAAGACTATAAGAACCAAGAAGAAGGAAGATACAGAGGACAACTCAGACTGATGAGGAGCTGAGATAGCATTTACTGATGAATGTTATCATATGCTTATGCTTTTGTTGGTTTAAAGTTTTCTGAACTTATTTGTTTTTGTTTTTAGATTAGGGTTTGATGTACTCTATTGGACACTTGGTTTGTGTGATGGTTTGGTATTAACTGTGATTGTGTGATAAGTAATGCTTGATGATGCTTATTGAGTATGTTGAGATAGATGTGCACATAAAATGCTTATACAGGTGATTCACTAGCTTTGTGAACAAATGCATGATATCATGATTGTGATTGTGAAATTAAGCAGGATGTGTATGTCAAATGTGAATGAGCTTGTATGTGAGGTTTTGAGCTCCAGAGTTGTTATTGTTGAATGCTATTACTTTGGAAACATGAATGATTTTTCCAAGGTTTTCTATGATTGAATCAATTGCTTGTTTTGCATCATATGATCAAGGCCGTTTGTTGGAACCCTTTTTATTGGCCAAATTCATAAAGTTAGCCCACTAAAAGAGAACACTTTGTGTTCTATCCTTTGAACCCTTAGCCTTGAACATACACTGAAAACCCTTGATTGAAAATCTTTACCTTGAGTTAAATAGAAGATCTTGTGTGGTATTGTTAAATGTTCAAGTTTGGGGTTGTTAGGAAAACATGAAAAAGGAAAAGCATTGAGCTAAGAGCTAAAAAGTAAGAATATGCAAAGAAAAAGAAAAAGAAAAAGAGAAAGAAAAGAAAAGAAAAGAAGAAGCAAAGCTCAATGCAAATGCAAAGGCAAGTTGGGAATGAATAAGAATAATTGTGTTGTTATGATTCTCTTAACTCAAGGATTTTGTGATCCAGAAAAACCAATTTTCTTGTTAGCCCAGCCACGTTATAAGCCATTGAAAAGTCCTTGTGATGATGCATGCTTGTGAATGTTTTTTATTGTGGTAAAATGAAAGGCAAAGTTGATTCATGTGACATTGTGATAGTAGAGTGAATGAGTGATTACCTCTTATACACTTGTGTGTTGAGTGAAACACTTTACCTAGTCAGGAAATATTCCATGAACACATGAACATTCGTGCTTAATTGATTGATCATTCATTAAAAATAGCATTTGTTTGAATTTAAATGACTTTGTGAACACTAAAGCATGTGCACATCTTGATTGAACTCTTGGTCATAAGTTTGATTGAAGTCTTTACTTATCTTGAAAAGAAGATTTTTGAATGAGTGAACCATCATATAAATTGGCAGAAGATTGAGTTACATCTTGTATGCTTAAAATTGATACCAAAAGCAACCTTTAAGACTTAGAAACTAGCTTGAACTCATATTTTTGCTTTAGTTTTGTGAATAAGAGAGTTGAAAGTGAATTTAATGGTTTTGCGCAAGATTCCCTTTATTTTGTAGGCTAATTGAATGATTTGAAAGAAGAATTGAAGTACCGAATGATTGGAGTGCTGAAAAGTCAACCAGAAACCAGAAAAGTCAACCACTCAACAAGAAAAGTCAACCAGTCAACCAAAAAAGTCAACCAGTCAACCAGGATACGAAAAAACTCAACCAGACGAGTTTTGGGCCAGTTTTATGCGATTTTATGATCTGTTTGGGCCTGGACCCGTTTTCTATTATTTTTATGTCCTATTTAAAGACCTAGATGTCTTAGGGTTGGTATCTTTGGCATAAACGAAGCAAACACTCTCTCTTCCACCCCTTTGAAGGAGGATCTTGGATGCTCAGGCTACCTCTTCACCTTTCTAGGGTTTTATCCTTCATTCTTTCATTATTGTTCATCTAGTTTCACCATGAATATGGTGAACTAAACCTTGTATGTTTGTTGGGGAATCAATGTAATCTTTTGAAGCTCTCATATATGGAATTTGTGCTTGCATCTTAATCTAAGACTTATGCTTTCTTTCATCATTAGTTAGGTTTTTCCTCTTTGCTTAATGCTTGCTTTGTTTAACTCATTCAATGCATGATTATTGATTTTGTCGATACGGGAACGTACGGGGAAGTCTAGATCCGGGGAATTACTCCCAATAGTATATTGGTTGTCGTTAAGCTCCTGTGCTAAGAGAACTAATTATTAGGAATGCTAGGAATCGTATGAACTCGTAATTAGGGATAGGTCTTCTTGACAAGGTAATTTAGAGAGTGGCATTAACAATGATGATTTGAATGTTGAATTCCTAAAATATATGAGAGTGGATGAGATGAAATTGATCCCCAACAACATATTCATCCATATATTTCATTGAAAGTATTTGTCTTTTGCTTTTGCCATTGATCAAAACCTCATGCATACATGTTTATTTTCGTCTTTTCCATAATACAATCCAATTATTTCGTCCTTAAGTCTTAGCTAATCAACAAACTACACAACTGAACTAGGCCGTGAGTCCTTTGGGAGAACGATACTTGGTCTTACCAAGTTTATTACTTGAACGATTCGGTCATACTTGCCGATTGTAAAACAAGTTTGTGACATCATATTTTGGTGATCATAAATTTGTCCATCAATAGGCCACTATCCTACCATCAAAAGTTGATAGGGCAGAAATTTGAATGATGCGTCGCCGGCACAAGGGCCGTGCGATCCGACGAGTTATCATGAATCATCAAAGCAACAGGCAGAGCCTGCGTCGACCTTTTATCTAATAAATGCATCCCTTCCAAAAGCCGGGGTTTGTTGCACGTATTAGCTCTAGAATTACTACGGTTATCCGAGTAGTAGATACCATCAAACAAACTATAACTGATTTAATGAACCATCCGCAGTTTCACAGTCTGAATTAGTTCATACTTACACATGCATGGCTTAATCTTTAAGACAAGCATATGACTACTGGCAGGATCAACCAGGTAGCATTCGCGGCTGACGACCCAGCGTTGCCCGCGCCAGGGTTGAGGGCAATAACCACCGTTTCACACACTTCCCAAAACGCGCCCAGCTCAGGGTGTTGTTCCTCTTACGAAACCAAACCAAACCAACTACGTCCCCCTCTCTCGACCCTGCACTCGACACGGGTGGTCAAAAAATCCGATCCCACACACCACCCGGTCACGTTCCAAGGGCAAGGTATCCTTCAAGACCCGTTAGGCTTTCCTGCTTTCTGACTCGCCCCCTCAGCGGGTTGGTAGTCCACACACCAAAGGGGCTACCTTACTTCCCAGTTCCACAGAGCATGTCTAGATCTCCACCGAGCACTTCTCACGGTTTGTCAACAAATCTTTCTGACACCCCCTGCACGTGGACAGTACACAGTTTCCTTTGTGACGTTGCTAAGCTTTCCTGCTTTCCGACTCGCCCCCTCAGCAGGTTGGTAGTCCGCACACCAAAAGGGATGCCTTACTTCCCAGTTTCGCAAAGCTTGTCACGCATTCCGCCATGCACTCCCCAAGACGGGTTGTGAAGAACGATGTTGCCCACAACAATTTCAAACACAGGGTCTCAATCGAGGTATGCAACCGATTCTGTTGGTCCCCGGGTCGCTAAACCCGAATTAATGTAATGCACCGCATCCGAAAGAGCCGTCCCAACACGTGCGCCAAGAAGATGGTTCTTACGCCACCAATATGGAACGCGTGCGGGATGATGAGATCCTCCAACACCTCCCGAAGAAGGCCTGGATGGATTGGATTCTAACCAGCCACACATATACCGTCTAGTGGGTAGGCAACACAGGGACTGAACGAGCATCATCACCCGGGGCACCGGGCGAAAAATGAACAGGATGCATGTTCGACCGTTCGATGCGCGAGGCATGGAGCCAGCAAACAAGAACATCCTCATCACAACTCACACGCCCTCACGTTCGCAAAGGCATCACACCACGAGACGGTCCACCCCCCACCTGCCACAGGCAAGCAAGCAAATTAAAACATCAAGTGACGCAACGCCAAGCATAGCTAGGCATGAAATGGGAACCATCGAGATAATAAGGGCCGCTACACGATCGCCTGCCTGGTCAGGGCTGAGCCAGGACTTTCGGAAATGACTGCTTGTCAAGTGAGACCCTCTCACAAAACCCTTCCGACCGAGGCCAAAAGATCCATCACAGACGTGGTGGAAGGTTTGATCTATGGTCCGAACAGCGTGTGAGAAAACGACACAAAAGACACCCACTTTTACCTGTCTGGGGTCGAGAAGTTCCATGACCTGTTGCAGATTTGTACAAGTAGATACACTTTTTCTGAGCAGACATAAGTCCATATCTCGAGCTACACAACGAATTTGGACGAGATTTTTTGCAGGGATCCTTAGAAAAATGGTATCTCCTACCCCACCAAGTTTCATAATTTTTCTCAG
>NC_142166.1:28680237-28725237 GCF_029865625.1 Vigna umbellata
CTGAGTGCCGCTCAGGGGTAAACTGCCGCTGAGCGGTACTTGCGGCTTCTCCTTTTGCCGCTCAGGCTTGGACTTTAATGATATATGAGCGGTACTTGCGGCACTTTAATGGGCTTGGACTTAACTTTTTGTAATTTACGAATGATATATAAGCTTTAGGGTTTCCTAGGGTTAGGCATCTTTGGCAGAAACGAGGCAAACACTCTCTCTTCCACCCCTTTGAAGGAGGATCTTGGATGCTGAGGCTTCCTTTTCACCTTTTTAGGGTTTATTCTTTCATTCTTTCATTGTTATTCATCTAGGTTCATCATGAATATGATGAACTAAACCTTGTATGTTTGTTGGGGAATCAATGTAATCTTTTGAAGCTCTCATATATGGAATCTGTTTTTACATCTTTTAATTAAGACTTATGCTTTCTTTCATCATTAGTTAGGGTTTTTCCTCTTTGCTTAATGCTTGCATTGTTTAACTCATTCGATGCATGATTATTGGTTTTGTCGATACGGGCGCGTACGGGGAAGTCTAGATCCGGGGAATTTCTCCCAATTTTATATTGGTTGTCGTTAAGCTCCTGCACTTATGAACTGATCATTAGGAATGCTAGGAATTGTATGAACTCGTGATTAGGGAGAAGCCTTCTTGAAAGGTACATTAGAGAGTGGCATTAACAATGATGATTTGAATGTTGAATTCCTAAAATATATGAGAGTGGATAAGATGAAATTGACCCCCAACAACATATTCATATCTATATTTCATTGAAAGTGTTTATCTTTTGATTTTGCCATTGATCAAAACTTCATGCATACATGTTTATTTTCGTCTTTGCATAATATAATCCAAATATTTTCTTTTTAAGTCTTAACTAATCAAGAAATCATACAACTAAACTAGGCCGTGAGTCCTTTGGGAAGAACGATACTTGGTCTTACCAAGTTTATTACTTGAACGATTCGGTCATACTTGCCGATTGAAAAACAAGTTTGTGACATCATAATTTGGTGTTCATAAATTTGTCCATCAAGTTTTTGGCGCCGTTGCCGGGGACTCGTGGTTTAACTGGTTAATTTGTGTGATTATTGATTATCTTTGACTTATTTTTTTATTTTATTTTTAAATTTCGAATTTATTTTATTTTATTTTATTTTTCTGTTTATATTTTTTATTTTGTATTTTATTTGATTTGTTTCTACTTTTATTTTTCTGTTTTCTGTTTTTATTTCATTTTCTTATCTCTGATCTTATATCTTCTTTTATATCTTTTTGTGCTAACAATTGTTTTTAGGGTTTTGTGCCTAATGTCTGCAGAATGCAATTTGGTCAAGAGTTTAACTATAGGGGCACTCAATTCTACCAAAGTAATCTCAACCAATGGTGGGAACCTCACTCAAGCATGGATCAAAGCCAATTTTGGCAAGCTGCTGGACAATTTGAGAACCAACCACAACAACAATCGTAGCAACAACCCTTTCTATCAGGAAGTTTGGATAGGTTGGAGGACACCCTTCAACGATTTTTGAAAAATTCCGACTCTACTCAGAAAAGCATTGAAGAATCATGTAAAAGAATGGAGATGCAACTTCGTCACATTAGTCAGAGATTAAATGATGATGTTAATACTGAAGTTAACCTTAAGGAGGAAGGGCAAGTCATTATCACTGAAAGTGACAAGATTCTTGATGAGGAAAAATTAGAGGGAGATGAGGAAAGGGTAGAGAGAAAAGAGAAAGAAGAGTTGAGTGAGAAAAATAACGATGAAGAAAAAGAAAAAGAAGTGGTTCAGAGAGAAGAGAGAAAGAAAATTTGTGTGAAAATAAAGAAGTTGAGGAGAAAAAGAGAAAGGAAGAAAAAAATAAAAGAAGAGAAAAAGAGAAAATTTAGGGAGAGAAAAAGGAAGAAAAAGAAGATGAGAGGAAAGAAGAAGAAATCACATGAAAAATCACATCCTCATCTAAAGAAGAATCATAGGAAGGAAAAGAAATTTAAGTGCTTCATGGAAATCTTCAAGAAATTGGAGATTAAAGTTCCTATGATTGAGACACTGCAACAGGTTCCTGGTTTGATTAAATTTCTAAAGAAGTTCAGTAGAAAGAAGAAGAAAAAGAAGAAGGAACTTGAGCTTTACTGGGTCAAGCTAATGACGTTAAAAGAGCGCTTGCTGGGAGGCAACCCAGTGAATTTAAAAACTTTTGATTTGGTTTTGTAATTTTTAATTTGTGAACATTATTTTTTTTGGAGATAGCATCTACTGAAGGATGCTAGGTGGTTAAGTATCTACTGAAGGATACTATGGTTGTAACACCTACTGATGGGTGTTGGTAAGAAAATTTAACATCTACTGAAGGGTGTTGGTGGATTTTGGGTCAGGCTCGTGACGTTAAACAAGCGCTACCTGGGAGGCAACCCAGTTGATTGAATATTTCTGTTTGTTTATTTTAGTTAGGGTTTGCATAAGCATTTTGAACATTGAATTGCAGGGAACCAGTGAGGGGCACATATGGGAGGCACGTAGGTTAAGAAAAGAAGGAGAAGAGCACTTCACGAAAGTGCCGCTGAGCGGTACTTTACCGCTGAGCGGTACTCTCGCAGAATAGGGTTTTAGTTCCCCTTAGCGGGACCCGAGCCCATTAGGGTATTTTTAAACCCTAAGCTGCGTATTCTTTCACACTTTCAGATTTTTCTCTGCACAAACACTCCCACATACCTTCTCCAAGGTTTTCCACATCTTTTCACTCTTCCCTCTTAAGAAAATTTCTCTTCCACTCACTTTTTCACTAGTGTGCCATCAAAGTTTGGGGTTGGAAGAGAGCATTCTAGCTTGGAAGCATTCTCATTGCATCTAGTATCTCCACCCAAGTAAGTAACATGCATTTTGTTCATTCTAGGGTTTTTGATTTTGAATATGATTGTCAAAGCATGAAGATTTAGGGGTTTTGATTTCTTTGCATGATTTGATGATATATTTGATGTTTGAACCGATTAAACTGCATGATTATGAACTGGAAAACTGAAAATTGCATTTGGGTGGAGTTAGGAAAGCTTTAAAACAGGTTTTTCAAAAATCTGCAGAGTTACCGCTGAGGGGTAAACTGCCGCTGAGCGGCACTCTGCCAGATTTGATTTTTCTGGTTTTTTGTGATATGGAATATGGTACTGGTGGCGCTGAGGGGGAATTCTGGCCCTCAGCGGTGGTTTAGCTTCGAAAGGAGTTATGTTCTATGTTTCACTAATGATTAACATCATGTTCTGTGGTTTTTGTTTGTGTTCTATATGTAGGAATGGCATCCTCATCAGGAAAAAGATTGAAAACCATGGCAACCAAGAGAAAGGAAAAGGAACCAGAGCAACCCCACTCTAGCAGGTTCCTCTCTAGGAAACATGAGAAGCACTTTAGGGTGGTTCAGGACAGAAGACTTTTGATGGAGAGAAAGGTTGGAATGATACCTAACTTTGCTCCTCAATTTGGAGAGCAAGTGTTAGGGAATGACTGGGGAAAGCTAGCCACCTATCCTGCACCTGCCAACATAGCTGTGGTGAAGGAATTTTACGCCAATGCTAAGAAGATTGGTGATTATCCAGCTGAGAATTATTTGGGCTATGTCAGAGGCCATGCTATCAGGTATGATCCTGATTCTATTAATCACTTCCTGGACACTGTATGGGCTGGTGAGCAGTGCTAGTTTGCTCTTTGCATGGAAGAAGGTACTGATTATGAGGATGTGGAGAGAGTACTGTGTATACCTGGAGGACACTTCCAAAGGAATAGATCTGGCTCAGTGGTTAACATTAGGAGGACGGATTTGACTCCTCTTGCAAAGTATTGGATGGCATTTTCTCATGCCAACATTCAGCCATGTTCACATGTGTCAGATATTACTCTCAGCAGGGCACTATTCATCTACTGTGCTATCAGAAGCTTAAATGTTAATATTGGGCAGGTGATAGCTGATGAAATTAGTATGTGCGCCAACACCTCAAACAACAAAGCACCATTAGGACATCCCTCCTTGATTACTCACCTTTGCAAGCTAGTTGGGGTGGATACTTCTGTTCCACCATTTGAGAGGCCAAGAAAAGCTATTGATGAGGCTTATTATAGACAGTACTGTGGAGGTGAGGATGCAGCTCAGCCAGTTCCACCACGCCGTGCTCGTAGAGAAAGAGGGCCAGCACAGAGCCAAACATCTGCTGAGACACATGAAGCAGAGCCATTCCAGATGAGGGACATGTATATGTCTCTTATAGGGGCTCAGTTGCAGTCCATTCACAGAGGGCAGGTGGCCACTGCTGAGATGATTGTGGGGATGTATGATACACCTCCAGCCCACAGGTGGACTATGGATGAATTCCATAATGTGGTAGCTTGGCCAGAGGAACTAGTGCATGGAGGAGGAGCTGGAGCAGCTGAAGCTTCAGCTAGAGATATGGAAGAAGATGAAGCTGATGAGGATGATGCTTTTGAAGATGATGAAGATGAGGAGGAAGAGGAAGATACAGAGGACAGCTCAGACTGATGAGGAGCTGAGATAGCATTTACTGATGAATGCTATCATATGATTATGCTTTTGTGGTTTAAGTTTTCTGAACTTATTTGTTTTTGTTTTTAGATTAGGGTTTGATATACTCTATTGAACACCTGGTTTGTTATGATGGTTTGCTATTAACTGTGATTGTGTGATAAGTAATGCTGAATGATGCTTAGGATTGATTGATGTTGAGATGATGTGCACAGTAAAATGCTTATACAGGTGATTCACAAGCTTTGTGAACAAATGCAGGGTATCATGATTGTGATTGTGAAATTAAGCAGGATGTGTATGTCAAATGTGAATGAGCTTATATGTGAGGTTTAGAGCTCCAGAGCTGTTATTGTTGAATGCTATTACTTTGAAAGTATGAATGATTTTGCCCAGGTTTTCTATGATTGAACCAATTGCTTGTTTTGCATCATATGATCAAGGCCGTTTGTTGAAACCCTTTTTATTGGCCAAATTCGTAAAAGTAGCCCACTAAAAGGGAACACTTTGTGTTCTATCCTTTGAACCCTTAGCCTTGAATATACACTGAAAACCCTTGATTGAAAATCTTTACCTTGAGTTAAGTAGAAGATCTTGTGTGATATTGTCAAATATTCAAGTTTGGGGTTGTTGGGAAAATATGAAAAGCATTGAGCTAAGAGCTAAAAAGTAAAAATATGAAAGAAAAAAAAGAGAAAAAGAAGCAAAGCTCAATGCAAAGGAAAAAGAAAGTTGGGAATGAATAAGATGATTGTGTTGTTATGATTCTATTAACTCAAGGATTTTGTGATCCAGAAAAACCAATTTTCTTGTTAGCCCAGCCACATTATAAGCCATTAAAAAGTCCTTGTGATGATGCATGCTAGTGAATGTTTTTGATTGTGGTAAAATGAAAGGCAAAATTAATTCATGTGACATTGTGATAGTAGAGTGAATGAGTGATTACCTTTTATACACTTGAGTGTGAGTGAAACACTTGACTTAGTGAGGAAATATTCCATGAACACATCAACATCCATGCTTAATTGATTGATCATTCATGAAAAATAGCATTTGTTGGAATTTAAATGACTTTGTGAACACTAAAGCATGTGCACATCTTGATTGAAATTTTGGTCATAAGTTTGATTGAAGTTTTTACTTATCATTGAAAAGAAGATTTTGAATGAAGTGAATCATCATATGAATTGGTTGAAGATAGAGTTACATCTTGTTTGCTTGAGGACAAGCAAAGTTCTAAGTTTGGGGTTGTCATAACAGTTGAAAAACTGTTATTTTCATGATTAAAATTGACACTAAAAGCAACCTTTACACTTAGAAACTAGCTTGAAATCATGCTTTTCTTCATATTTTTAGAAATAAGAGAGCTGGACAGGTTTATGCTTGATTTCAGTGTTTTTGTGCAGGTTTTAAGGTGAATTTGGTGAAAGAAGTGAAGAAGGAGAGAGATGAAATCAGAAAAGACAATAAAAAGTGCAAAAGGAGAAGCCGAAGTCACCGCTCAGCGGCAGTTTACTGCTGAGCGGCACTCAGGAGCTTGCGGGAGGTCCGCTGAGGGGCAAAATGGCCGCTGAGGGGAGCAAACAAGTCACGCACTCACCGCTGAGCGGTATTTTACCGCTGAGCGGCACTTTAATGGGCTTGGACTTAACTTTTTGTAATTTACGAATGATATATAAGCTTTAGGGTTTCCTAGGGTTAGGCATCTTTGGCAGAAACGAGGCAAACACTCTATCTTCCACCCCTTTGAAGGAGGATCTTGGATGCTGAGGCTTCCTTTTCACCTTTTTAGGGTTTATTCTTTCATTCTTTCATTCTTTCATTGTTATTCATCTAGGTTCATCATGAATATGATGAACTAAACCTTGTATGTTTGTTGGGGAATCAATGTAATCTTTTGAAGCTCTGATATATGGAATCTGTTTTTACATCTTTTAATTAAGACTTATGCTTTCTTTCATCATTAGTTAGGGTTTTTCCTCTTTGCTTAATGCTTGCATTGTTTAACTCATTCGATGCATGATTATTGGTTTTGTCGATACGGGCGCGTACGGGGAAGTCTAGATCCGGGGAATTTCTCCCAATTTTATATTGGTTGTCGTTAAGCTCCTGCACTTATGAACTGATCATTAGGAATGCTAGGAATTGTATGAACTCGTGATTAGGGAGAAGCCTTCTTGAAAGGTACATTAGAGAGTGGCATTAACAATGATGATTTGAATGTTGAATTCCTAAAATATATGAGAGTGGATAAGATGAAATTGACCCCCAACAACATATTCATATCTATATTTCATTGAAAGTGTTTATCTTTTGATTTTGCCATTGATCAAAACTTCATGCATACATGTTTATTTTCGTCTTTGCATAATATAATCCAAATATTTTCTTTTTAAGTCTTAACTAATCAAGAAATCATACAACTAAACTAGGCCGTGAGTCCTTTGGGAAGAACGATACTTGGTCTTACCAAGTTTATTACTTGAACGATTCGGTCATACTTGCCGATTGAAAAACAAGTTTGTGACATCATAATTTGGTGTTCATAAATTTGTCCATCAGATGTTCATGTGCTCATGGAGTATTTCCTCACTAGGTAAAGTGTTCCACTCACACACAAGTGTATAAGAGGTGATCACTCATTCACTCCACTATCACAATGTCACATGAATCAACTTTGCCTTTCATTTTACCATAATCAAAAACATTCACAAGCATGCATCATCAAAAGGACTTTTCAATGGGTTATAATGTGGCTGGGCTAACAAGAAAATTGGTTTTTCTGGATCACAAAATCCTTGAGTTAAGAGAATCATAACAACACAATTATTCTTATTCTTCCCAACTTGCCTTTTGCATTTGCATTGAGCTTTGCTTTTTCTTTTCTTTTCTTTTCTTTCTCTTTGCATATTCTTAATTTTTATCTCTTAGCTCAATGCTTTTCCTTTTTCATGTTTTCCCAACAACCCCAAACTTGAACATTTAACAATACCACATAAGATCTTCTACTTAACTCAAGGTAAAGTTTTTCAACAAGGGTTTTCAATTGATGTTCAAGGCTAAGGGTTCAAAGGATAGAACACAAAGTGTTCTCTTTTAGTGGGCTAACTTTATGAATTTGGCCAATAAAAAGGGTTCCAACAAACGGCCTTGATCATATGATGTAAAACAAGCAATTGATTCAATCATAGAAAACCTGGGTAAAATCATTCATGCTTCCAAAGTAGTAGCATTCAATCTATAACAACTCTGGAGCTCAAAACCTCACATATAAGCTCATTCACATTTGACATACACATCCTGCTTAATTTCACAATCACAATCATAATATCATGCATTTGTTCACAAAGCTTGTGAATCACTTGTATAAGCATTTTAATGTGCACATCATCTTAACATCAATAAATCAATAAGCATCATTCAGCATTACTTATCACACAATCACAGTTAATAGCAAACCATCATAACAAACCAGGTTTCCAATAGAGTACATCAAACCCTAATCTAAAACCAAAAAATAAATAAGTTCAGAAAACTTAAACCAACAAAAGCATAAGCATATGATAGCATTCATCAGTAAATGCTATCTCCGCTCCTCATCAATCTGAGCTGTCTTTTGTATCTTCCTCTTCTTGGACGGAATTTACCGCCCGATTGGGGCTGCATTCCCAAACAACCCCACTCGGCGACAGCGTCTCGTGGTGCGATAGGGTCCGGGCACAACGGGGCTCACACCCTCTCTAGCGCCCCCTTCCAGGGGACTTGGGCCCGGTCCGCCACTGAGGACGCTTCTCCAGACTACAATTCGAACGCCAGGGCCGACCGATTCTCATGGTGGGTTGTTCCCGGTTCGCTCGTCGTTACTAAGGGAATCCTTGTTAGTTTCTTTTCCTCCGCTTATTGATATGCTTAAACTCAGCGGGTAGCCCCGCCTGACCTGAGGTCTCGTTAAGAGCGTCTTTGCTTTCTGCCAAGAACACAAAAGGGCCGATAGGCACTAGTAAAAAAACGGGATTTGAAAGCGCCCCATACGCATCGGTTTCACTACAACCGAAGCGTATAAAAACGCGGTGGCAGAAACGTAATTAAGGCTACACTATATGCCTCGGTTCTCCAACACCCGTTGCCTAAAGCCATATACGAACTCGGTTCTACGAAGAACCGAGGCATATGTGTCTGCCAGCAGACCTTTCAGTACACCTGCAACGAGCTACTAACTCGGTTCTGAGCGAACCGATGCGTAAAGTTGAGAATCCAACTCGGTTGCTGCAAGAACCGAGGTATATGTGTCTGCCAGCAGACCTTTCAGTACACCTGCAACGAGCTACTAACTCGGTTCTGAGCGAACCGAAGCGTAAATTTGAGAATCGAACTCGGTTGCTGCAAGAACCGAGGTATATGTGTCTGCCAGCAGACCTTTCAGTACACCTGCAATGAGCTACTAACTCGGTTCTGAGCGAACCGAAGCCTAAAGTTGAGAATCGAACTCGGTTGCTGCAAGAACCGAGGTACATGACTCTGCTACAGACCTGCCAACCTGAAAAAGCTCTGACGTTTGAGCTTCAGTTTATGCACCGGTTGATTCTAAACCGAGGTCGTAACATGTTTATGCCTCGGTTGTGAAAAACACCGAGGCAGTAATGTCCTTTATGCACCGATTAAGTGAAGAACCGAGGCATATATGTTTAAATTTCTTCCGCGAACGAACCGCCTTCGCTCATCTTCTTCTCAGCGCTGCTACAAAAATAGAGAAAGAAAACAGTGCACCCAAGTTTGCTCCGTCGCCCTGTCGTCTCCTCCTCTCGGCGTTTGCACCGTTTATCGTCGTCGTCTCCGGTGTGGTCGCGTGTGCCTCCGTTTGCGTCTGCCAGAGCTTCCGTCTGTGTCTGCCTCGGCTTTGGTGGTTGCGGTTGTGCCTGTGCTTCCTTCTCCGTCGCCTGTGCCGGTGCTTTGGTGGTTGCGTCTGCCTGTGCTTCCATTTCAATCTCAGATTTCATTCTCCCCAACTGCCACGCTCCCAGGTAATTGCCCCGTAAATTTCTCCTTCTTCATTGTGTAATTTGTGACTGTAGATTTAAAACTAAATTAATTTGATGTGATTTTTTCCCCTGATACTTAGTTTTTCAATTTAACTGGGATCTTTTGCTTTAAATTTTTACAAACTTGACGTAGAAATAACTTATTTCGTAAATTAATCTACTACCAATATTAATCTCACCTTTTCACTTAAATTTGAATTAGGATTTCTTGCATGTCTCACAAACACAATCATCATTTGATTTTTTTTAGCAATAATGAAAATGAGAACAAAAGTACAATTCAGAAAATAGAAAATATAAATTGAAAATTGTGAAACAAGAATGATATATGTGCCGAAAACAATAAACAAATTATACGAATTGCAATGAAATGTGCTATATTTTCTAATAACCTACCTGATCTTTAAAAGATAATTTATTTTAGTTGATATATTGTTTTCTTAGACATTTGACTTAAAAGATAATATAAAGTTTCAAATGTGGAGTCCAATAGTAAAATATTAAGCCCAATCTATTATGATATGCTTGAATATATTGTTTGTAGCTGTGAATTAGCCTTAGTTTCTCGTTTAAGATTCAATACAAAAATTATTTACTATCTCCATATTTTTTTAACAAACATACTTTTTAGAAATGAAAATAGAGGAGATGGTAATAATAATTTACAAGTATTGAATCTTGAATTGTCCGGTTGGACAGTTTAAGAAAAGTAATAACTTTTTCATAGTTTATTATGATATATCAATTTTAATATACATGTCTTAAATTTCACGAAAATTTGTCATTGTGTTTTGTATTGATCTTCGGGTGCATATTTGATTGTGGTTTATAATCACTTTCATTTCGTGTAACCTGAAGACCAATGCGAAATGCTGGCAAAATTTCGTGAAGATTAAGATATGTTGTTTAAAATTGATATGTTTAATAAACTAAAAAAAGTGAATCTTCTTGAATGGGATAGGGTCACACCTTGAATACAAACACGATGAAAATGATCATTCAAGATTATTGAAATTGTGTAAACAATTTCAGTAAACATGCGTACGGATAGAGGGTGGATTAATTTACCATGCATCAGCACTGAGTACGAGAGAGGGGTAGAAGAATTTATAGAGTTTGCGCAACGTAATGCGAGTACAAGTGGTGATGATGAAGTCAAGTTCAGATGTCCCTGTGTGAACTGTTTGAATGGGAGGAAGTTGAACGCAACTGATATTAGGGAACATCTTATCTGTGATGGTTTCATACGAAGTTATACAACATGGATATGGCACGGCGAATTAACAGACTTTCCAACTGTCTCTCCAACTGAAAATGTTTATGATTCCACAATGGATATAGAAGATCAAGCCGAAGAAGACAACTTAGAGGACATGATCCGCGATGTTGGCGCAGAAGCTTTTGCCCAAGCGCATGTGTATGAAACGATGTCCACTGATGCGGAGACTCCTTTGTATGCGGGTTCAACTAAGTTCACACGATTGTCAGCGGTGTTAAGGCTCATGAATTTAAAGGCGAGCAATGGATGGAGTGATAAGAGTTTTACAGAATTGTTGTCGTTGTTGAATGAAATGCTGCCAGATGGAAATACGTTACCCAATCGTAATTATGATGCAAAAAAAATTCTTTGTCCGATGGGTATGGAATATAAACGGATACATGCATGTCCAAATGATTCCATATTATATAGGAATGAGAATGAAGTTTTGATAAAGTGTCCAAAATGTGGGTTATCACGATACAAGTCAATAAACAACGGTGAAGATGGTGGTCACACAGAAAAGAATGGTTCTTCTTTGAAAGTAGTTTGGTACCTTCCACTAGTTGCCAGACTTAAGCGTTTGTTTGCGAATCCCAAAGAAGCTAAAAACCTAAGATGGCATGCAGATGAGAGAACAACTGATGGGATGCTTCGTCATCCGGCTGATTCAAAGCAATAGAAAATTATTGATCAAGAATTCCCCCAATTCGGTGAAGAATGTAGAAATCTTAGGTTTGGCTTAGCTACTGATGGAATGAATCCATTTGGTAATTTAAGTACCAATCACAGTTGTTGGCCCGTTATACTGATAATTTACAACTTATCTCCTGGATTGTGCATGAAAAGAAAGTACATGATGTTGTCAATGTTGATATCTGGTCCAAAGCAGCCTGGAAATGACATCGATGTTTATCTAAGGCCACTAGTTGAAGACTTGAAGTTGTTGTGGGTTGATGGGGTTGAAATTTTTGATGCCTTTGCTTCAGAAACTTTCATGATGCATGCCATGTTATTTTGCACCATTAATGACTTCCCAGCTCATGGTAATTTGTCGGGGTACAGTGTGAAGGGTCATAAAGCATGTCCTATATGTGAAGAAAACACTGCAGCTCAACAATTAAAACACAGAAGGAAGACAATGTATATGCGTCATCGGCGATTTTTACAATCTAATCATCCATATCGAAGGTTAAAGAAAGCATTCAATGGAGAACAAGAGAAAGACAATGCACCCATTCCACTTACTGGACTTGAAGTTGCTGAGAAAGTTAATAGAGTACATCATATATTTGGCAAAACGTCGAAGAAGTCTTCTGTAACGACCCCTTGAAAGAAGAAATCAATATTCTTTGATCTTCCATATTGGTCAAAGTTAGATGTTAGACATTGCATAGATGTCATGCATGTTGAGAAAAATGTATGTGATAGCTTGATTGGTACACTACTAAACATCTAGGGAAAAACAAAAGATGGAGTGAATGCGCGTTTGGATTTGGTTGACATGAAGATCTGAGAAGAATTGGCACCAAGAGAGATTGGTAAACGTACTTATTTGCCTCCTGCATGTTACACAATGTCCAAACAGGAGAAGATAAGTTTTTGTCTTTGCTTTAAAGAGTATCAAGTTACCACAAGGTTACTCTTCAAATATCAAGAGCTTAGTGTCAATGCAGGACTTAAAGCTTGTTGGACTGAAGTCTCACGATTGCCACGTCTTAATGCAATAGTTGTTACCAGTGGAAATTCGTGGAATTTTGCCCAAAAAAGTTAGGCTGACCATAACTCGATTGTGCTCATTTTTCTCGTCAATTTGTAGTAAAGTCATCGATCCTACAAAGTTAGATGAACTTCAAAGCGAAATTATCATCATCTTGTGTCAACTAGAAATGTTTTTCCCTCCATCATTTTTTGACATCATGGTGCATTTACTTGTTCATTATGTCAGAGAAATAAAGTTGTGTGGACCAGTATACTTAAGATGGATGTACCCTATTGAGCGTTATATGAAGATTTTGAAAGGGTACGTCAAAAATCAATATCGTCCAGAAGGTTCGATGATTGAAAGATATATTGCTGAAGAAAGTATTGAGTTTTGCTCTGAGTATATGACTAAAGCGAATCCAATAGGAGTCCCTCGGACATCATGGTTGAGTAGATATTCTACAAGTAAAAGCATCCGAGGTGTGAATGTGGTGACGAAAAGTCGTGAAGAATTGATGCAAGCATAACAGAAATGGCAGATGAAGTGATCCCATTTTTGGAAGCTCATAAAGCCGTTGTAAGGGACAAGTATCCACGACAATCAGAGAAATGGCAGTTGATGGAGCATAACAGAACATTCTTGTCCTGGTTCAAATCTGAAGTTTCGAAAGAATCACGGTCCTCTAAGACTTTGTTGTGGTTAGCAAATGGCCTGAAGTTTGATGTTGTATGTTGTACAGGATACGAAATTAATAATTGCACATTCTATACGAAAACTTTGGATGACGAAAGCACAGTACAAAATAGTGGCGTCAGTCTAGAAGCTGAGTCGCTACAGTTTTCCACATCCAAAGATCAAAATCCTATAGTAGGATCCATGAGATACTATGGTAGAATTGAAGAGATATTTGAAGTTGATTACACTAAGTTTTCCGTTGCACTCTTCAAATGTAAGTGGGTAGACAATAAGAGTGGTGTCAAAATAGATGAATTTGGTATGACACTTGTTGATTTTCGAAAGGTTGGTTATAGAGATGAACCGTTCATCATGGTATATCAAGCAAGTCAGGTTTTTTATGTCAAAGATCCTGCATCTGACCATTGGTATATTGCTCTCCAAGGAAAAAGACAAATTGAAGATAAAGAAGAGAATCTAAGTAATATTCATATCGCTAACAACCATCCATTTAAAACGACAACAAATTTGGATGACGACCCTCTAATTGATGATATACAAGCAATACGAGAAGATCACAATGAGGGAATATATATATGACCAATCCATATGATTATGTATGAATTTCATGTTTGTGTAAATATTTATGGCTTTTGTTAAATAATATATGTTATTTTATAAGTGTTTAATTTATATTTCATCTTATTTATTGTGACAGATATATGGCTAAGTCACCTCATTCGTCAGGTGATGGAAACCAATTCCCAGCTGGAAACGTGTAGAAAGAGGCTCCAGACCAGAGGAAACCATGGCTGATTTGGAATGAAGCATGCACCTTGCTGGCTGAGCTGGAATGAGGCATGGACCTTGCTTGATCAAAATAAATGTGCCTTCTATGCTGAATAATTTGAATTTAGGAGGGAATTAAAATCAGAAATTAGGCTCCTTTTCACCTATAAATAAGAGGGCCTTTTCTTTGTATTTGCTTACTTTTGAGCTTAATGATATGCTGCAGAATTGGTTTTCCAGCTTTTGTGCTCTTAAGTCACCTTTGATTTACTACTTCTTCTCCTTTCCTCAAGCTTCCTTCCTCTGTAGGAAGGCCCTTTGAGCTGTGAGGCTTCACCCATACACCTTTCCTCCATTAAAACACCTCAAACATTGCATCATTTCATCCATCCGCTGCACCATCATTCATTACTGGTTTCCTCTGGTCTGGGCCTCTTTCTACATGTTTCCAGCTGGGAATTGGTTTCCATCAAGTGGTATCATGAGCTTAGGTCGTCCACGCACCAAGAGCTAAGCTATTCCATCCATTTTTATTCCGATTCTGTTTCTGTTTTTGCATTCTGTCCTATTTTTTTGCATTCTGTCCAGTTTTTGTTCCAGCACTGTTTCCATTCTGTTTTGGTTCTATTCTTCTTAATTTGGTGTGTTTAATCATTGTTAAGTGTGCTTCCATTCTGTTATCATGTTTATCCTTTATTTTAAACGGTGAATTTTCTTTGTTTGAGTCATTTCCAACTTTAATTTTCAATTTCAGTGTTGTCTTGGTCATGTGCAAGTGAATATTGCAGTTTTTAATTTCTGTCACTGCTTTGGTATTCTTTTCTACTGATTTAATAAGTTTTGCTTGAGTTCAAGTGCTAGAAAAGCTTTAAATCAACCAAATAAGGCAATGAGAACATGTTCTAGCCTTGGTGATAGAAGCAAAAGCACTAGAAACTAATTCTGGTTTCAAATCTGCTCAAGAAATTCAAATCTGGTTTTAAAATTTGAAATTTGTTTCAGCTGATTTTATTTGATTCTGCTGATTTTATTTGATTCTGCTGCTTGGAAAAAATTTGTTTGCTGTTATTGGAAGTGGCTAAAGGTGTGGCAGACCATTAAAAGCAAGGAAATGCATCTAGCATAGCTTGGTTGCCTTAAAAACCAATAGCCTTTGCTGTCCAGTTTTTTCTGTTCTAGCTTTTCACCGTGCTATCATTCTTTGCTTAGTCCAGTCTGAGTTTATTCATACTAAGCACTTTAATTCTATCTTAGTTCAGTGTAATAACATTCTCTGGAGTCATTGTGTGTGTTGTCCAGCCTTATCTCGACAAGTTTCTTAAATCTGGTGCAGTTTTGGTGGGAATTTTCTGCATAAATAGGCTATAGCAAAGGTGAATTGTTGAATCTTGCTATTTCTATGCATTTACAACATTTGAACAAGTTTAAATTGTCGTTCCAAAGTTGTTTGCACTGTTCATTTGGTCATTTTCTAGCCTATATGCAGATTTGCCTTTTTAAACCTTAAAATTGCCTTTAAAATGGAAGTGCACCAGTGAATTCACATTGCAATCTGTTTTCTAGCTGTTTCAATGTTTAAACATCTTTAAAATGATGACATAAAGTTGTTTGATGCATCAATTGAACTGCTGAATCACTTCCAATCAATTTTGGGTTTAAAACCACCATTTCAATCCACTTTTTCTGGTGCAGAAATCATTTTCCAGCAACTGTTTTGGTCATTCTTGTTCAAATTCATTTCTGGATTGTAGTAAGAGTTGGTTCATTATTTTAAATTGAAAATAAATGATCAAAATAAGTCAGAACAAGTGTTAAAAAGCCTGTTGAATCGTGCAATCCAGTTTTTGGCAGTTAAAAACCCCAAAACACAAAATCTGGTTTTCGTTGGGACATTTTAACAAACACTTTGGTAAAATATCAAACAGTTTGATCTGGATGAGTTTGTGATCTGCTATTTCTGTTTTTGTTGCTTTTTTAATCTGTTCTAGTACCATTATTAGGTTCCTTTTGAGTGCTTTCTATTATTCCATCCCTGTCCCCATTTGATTTCCCCATTCTTGGCTTCCAAATTGTCAAACATTGAAAAATCTGGTTTGAATTTCAGGTGCAGTTTGCTAATTCTGTTTGGTGTGTTTTGAGTGGAATTTTGAGGTGCTGTGGTAACTATTGTGAGGCATCCAGAAGCAGAAACCTTCACCTACTAAGGTACCATATTAGGAAGTGAAAAGGGGGCTGAAGTTGGAACAAAAAGGGAGCTTTTGAGCAGCTGTAACTCTGTTGTTCCAACAGCTAAAAATACACCAGAAAAGCTTGAAGTGCAACCTATTTTGGAGTAGCAATCTGCAGCAGCAAGAGAGTGAAGCTTACATTAGTTTTAGGCTTTCTTTTAAGTTTGTTTACACCACATATCACGAAACCTTTGCTGTTTAAAGTTGATTTTCATTTATTGGCTAAGTGACTTGGGAAAATGCTCTTGAAGCAATTCCAAGATCACATTTAAACATTGTAATAGTGCAATTTCGTTTTCTTAGTGTGGAAGTGTGTCAAGGGGCTCCAAGTGTCACTTGCACTTTCACTTAGGGCCGTCTAGCATTTACATTCTTGCATCTTTATTGCTTTCTTTAATTTCTTGCTTAATCTTTTTGTTTTTTTTAAGTCTCCGTGGTATATATAGGATTGCATAGCATTTAGTCAATGATGGAATCGTACTTGACGTAGTCCTCCTTTTGTATTTTTACTTTTTATAGTTTAGCTCTTAAGGAGCATGGGTTACTATAAATACCCAGCTCCTTTATTGTATTGTCACTTTTGAGATTAATGAGAATTAAGTTTTCTGAAATAGAAACAATTCTCTCTTGAAAGTCAGGCTAGAGAGTCCAAAGACTCCCTCTAGCCACCTTCCAAGCACACTCTCATTCTTTCATTTCTTCAAACTTCACGGTGCTTCTCTTTCATTTCCACGCTGATCCTCCACTGCCACATCTGGCACGCGTCAGCTGCCAGTACGTCTCCAGCTTCCTTGCATCAGCGCTCTTCAGCCACGCGTTCTCTGTCGAACGCATCACTTTCCATTTTCCCACTTTTGCATCCACATTTCTCTCATTTTCCATTTCGAAGAAACCTCATCTGCTAGGGTTTCTCCCTCTCAAACGCATCATCATCACAGTAAGCCTCTACTCCATTTCTATCTTCACAGATCCACGTCTCTTCCTCCGTAAGTTTCATTCCTCTTCATGAATATACATCTCCTTCCATATTTGCACCTCATCCTTTTCACCATTTCTTCATTTTCACCGTTTGATCTAGCTTCTGGATCGATTAAAAACCTCTCCTCACCTTGTTTATCATGTTCCACCGATTAAACACCTTTTGTCACCGTTTAAAATTCATTTTCCACCGTTTAAACCTAGGTCTAGAGTTTCGTTGTGTGCACTCTCAGTTTCCTTAGATTTCCTGAGAGTCATTCTTCGATTTAGAGCTCCCTCTCCATTCCGCTGCGTCTTCACTCGTAGGAGAAGCTTCGAGGAGTCCGCGTCGCGTCTTTGGTCACTTCTCGGAGTCACTCGTCCATCAAGTGGTATTCAGAGCAAGGTCGAACACGCTTCGAAGATAAGTATCACTTTCCTTGCGTCTTTTCGCTTTGTCTTGATTCTGAGTATTTTGTGTTGATTTGTTGTAATCTGTGTTTGTCTTTGTGTTCTGGTTTAACGCTGTGCGTTTAACTTCTTTCATTTTAGCGTTTATGTTTCGTTCATTGTTTCTGTTCTGAGTTTCCTTCAATTTCTGAGTTAAGTTTGTTTCGCCTCCCTATTTTATTCATTGTTTGTGTTGTTTCGATTTTGTTCTCACTGTTTCGCGTCTATGTTGAATTTTCTTCTTCTTCCGCGTTGTTCAACACATGCGTTTAACTGTCTTGCGTTGTTTCGGTATGTCTTATGTTGATTCATCTTGTTTTTGTCTTGTTTTGAGTTCTATATTGTGATTCGGTGCATCTGTGTGTTTAATCTGTGCTTGAGTCATTATTTTTTAGTCTTATTATCATTTTATTTCGGTGCAAGTATTGGTTTGAGTCTTTTCATTTGAAAATCACATTTCTGTCATGTTCTAGTCTTGTGCATTGTTTTTAATTGTCAGTTTAATTCGAGTTTAACTAGCTGATGCTTGTGTTTTGTGATTCATTTGTGTTGCTTGCACTGAGTAAGTTCTGTTCACCGTATATAAGCTATGACATTTAGATAAATGAGCTTGGTGGCAGATTTCAGTGGTAGAGATAATGAATCTCATGTTCTTGAATCTGTTTAATGATAGCTTTGCTTGGTTTCTGCCTAATCAATAACAAGTGCATACCAAGTGAGCAATGAAAGGCTCAGCCTAGCTCGGTTGCACATTGATTAATCAACAAATTTGTGATTTGGCCAGCTACACCGAACTGGTTTTTCTTTGAAGTCTGTGTTAATGTTTTGAGTGTGTGTTTGTTCTGCTTGGTATAAGTTCATTGCTAAGCTTCTAGTTCAATCATATTCAAGAGTCATTTGTGTTTGCTGTTTTGTTATTCAAGTTCAATTTCTACAGTTTTGGTTAAAAGTGAAATTTGATGCTAGAGTCAAAAGTTATCAATGAAACCAATTATGTCTTTTCTTTTTATTAAGTTGAACCATTAATCTGATACAAGTCAAGTGCTGATTTGTAAGCTGCATTGATCTTAGTCTATTGTGGATTGTAGCAAGAGTTGTAAGTCAATAACATTTGAAGCAATTAAGGATTAATCCTACTGTTAAAAAAAAAAAAAAGAGTTGAAGGACTTAGTGCAATTCACAATAGCTGCCTCTAATTCGGAACATCAAATATGAGAAATAAAACAAGTTTCTCTGAGGCACAATGTCAAACAGTTTGGTATGCCAATTTATAAATCAAATCTGTTCAGTATTGGTTCAACTTAAGTCCCTTTTCTTGCTTTACTAATCTGTTCTAGTTCTATTCCTTAGGTTCTATTTGAGTGCTCACATTATTCAAAGCTTTGTTTCTTGCTTGTCTTGGTTGATAACTCTGGTTTTGTCTATCACATGTGCAATCTATTCTGCTGATCTTAATTTGAAGCTTTTACTTGCTTTATTCATCTGATCTAGAGTTGTCTTAAGCAATAGATCTGCTGTGCTGTCATTGTTTTGTGGCTGTCTTACTATGTTCTGCATATCACTTTGCATTGTCTAGCCTCTGCCTGTTTGAGAAGTTGTTACACTCTGGTTTCTGGAAATTGAAAGAAGGTTTGTGTGCTTGGTAGCATCTTAGGTGGTGGTGGTCTAAAAGACTCTCAAGTCTTGAACTGCCAAGGGAGAATCTCCCTTCCAAACCTTTCCATTTTGAGTGCTTTAAGCTTTTAAAAAGAAGCCTGAGTGTTGTGAGTTTTGTAAGGCTGATTTGGCCTAATTCCTTGGCACTTTGAAATAGAGAATTCATTGTTAATCTAACTGTTTTGTGATTGTTCATTGTGCAGGAAAAGAAATTGGATCAATTAGATTGGAGCAGTTGTGATTTGCTTAAACTGACATTGCATTCATTTTGGATTATAAACTGCTTGCTGAAATCATTGAGATATTATATGTCTGAATGTGATTACTGATTTCATGGTTTGCTTACAATTGTTGAAATCTGTTGAATACTTATTAGCACCATCACTCTTTCTTTGTTGAGATCATTTTTCCCAAATGCATATAGAAAATATTTTCCTGGTATTAATCACATGCAGATTTCAGTTTTGTTCAGATTGATTGATTGCATACCCTTGCATGCCACCTAGTTAGTTGTTCATGGACTGATTTATGCATGAATTGATTTGCTTGGAGTAATTAGGCTTGTGCATGAACTTGTTTTAACTGCCAAAGCATCATTCCATTTGAAGAAGTGACTAAAGCACTTATTTTCCAATTCTGACGTTGTGGTTGAATTAAGCACATAATTCTTTTTACCCATTGGATTGATCAGAATTTAAATTAGAATTGAATGGTTGTTTAAATCAGTTTAGTTCAGCTTTGAATTACACCCATTGCATCTGGTTTAATATCCATGTCCTTGTGTATTTTGCTGGATTTGGTGCAATTTCTGTAAGCAGATCTGAACCGAATCAGTGCAGGGAGAAAGTGAAGAATGAATCTGCTGATTAGTTGAGCACAAGGAAGAACCTACAACAAAGTCCACTAAAGCCAACAACTAGAAATAGCATTAATTAGGGAAGTTGCTTAGCTATATTGCTTTTGTTTGTTTAAACTGTTTGTGTTATAGCTTGCAATTTGTTGGATGTTGTGATTTGCTGAATTGGGTGATTTTCTTGCAGTATAGCCTTGAAATCATAGTATCTCGTGAATGCAGATTTCAAGTTGAGAGCAAAAGGAATCTGCATCAACTGTACCGAGAGAAAGGGAAGTTTACTACCCTATATCTTTGTCTGCCATTTGTTTTAATTAAGTGAATCCTCACATCAGTTTCGGCATATGTGTTTGTAGAACTTGATCAATAGAAACCAAGAAGATTTGATAGCAGCAGTACTAAGTTGAGCACGTGGATCTTCATTTGAACAAGGTGTTTGGGTCAGATCGTGGCAGCAGCAACATCTCTAATTGGACAGGACTGAGATTGACACGAAGCAAAGTGGATTACGTGAATGTGGGTACCAAGAGCACCGTAGCATAGGATTTCAATTTTTGTTTGTATTTGTACTGGGTTTGTGTTTGCCCACTGTTAGTTTTAGTTTTTGTTTTGTAAAAGGGCCTTTTATAAAGTCCAAGTGTTTAGGAAGAGTCCTTGGTGCTCTTTCAAACTCTTGGCAACTTTATTTGCTTTTATTTTTTTAGCATAGCTAGACAGGTGAATGTGTCTTGTTAGCCAAAGCTACAAGCTTCACTATAGGAGTAGACTTTAATATTGATTTGAATTGTGTTTCTCGTAGGGGTCATTAGAGTCCGCTGGATTCTTAGTGTTTTGTTTATATTGATTTGTTTTGAGTTTTACGTTTAGGGGTGATTTAGGCTAAAAGGGATTAAACTCTAAGCCTTTTCACATTAGAGTCCGAGAGTCTAGTCTTTTATTTGTGCTTAATTGTTTGAGTTGTGTACTTTGTTTCTAAAGGTGATTTTAGTTTAAGGGGTAATTAGTTAGTAGCCTAAGACATTTCTGGCAAGGCAAGACTTGGTACTTAAGCAGCTCTTTAGCTCACCTCTCTTACCTGGGACTTGTCTAAGTGAAAGTTTTGAACCCTTTAGATTAAGAAAACTTTTAAAAACAAAGATGTTTTCTTATAGTTCATATAGGTCTTCTAGGTTAGATAAAGTTGATGAAATGTTTAAACAAGCTAGGAATCTTCCATCATTTGGTAAAGACATAGGTGCATTAACATACCTAGCTTGGGAAAAAGAAATTGATAAAATAAATCCTTGGTTTTGTGAAGAGAGTGAATATTATGTTCTTAGTATATATCTCTCTAAGTTAGAAGTGCATGCAAGTGAGTGGTGGGATGAAAGACAATATCATGTTAGGAAAGGTAGAAAGTCCTCCATACGTGATTGGCATGATTTAAAAGCTTGCATGAGAAGAAAGTTTGTGCCTTCAAGCATTAAAAGAAACCTAGAACTAATTAGGGATTGCATTAATAATGGAAAATTATTTCTTGAGAGTTTAAATGATCATGGGTTTCTTCGTAGAGAATTAGAATTTGGGGCAACACTTAAGGAGATCAAGGATAAGAAAAGAGAACGAGAGATTGAGAGAAAAGAAAAGAAAGAAAAGAAAGAAGAAGAGAAGAGAGAGAGAGAACAAATAGAGAAAAGAGAAGAGAGAAGAAGAGAGGAATTAAGAAGAGAAGAAGAGAGAAAAGAAGAAAAGAGAGAAAGGCAAGAAAAAGAGAAGAAAGAAAAGGAGAATTTGTTACTGATGACAAATCCTATTCTTTCAAAGACGGTGGAACCTAAAAGGGAAGGTTTCCAAATCTTTACTTCTTTTCCAATAATTGATCACTTTTCAATTTTTGACTTCTCTTTCAAACCAATTGTCATGAAAACATTTTCAAAAATTGACAATTCAAATCTTGAGTTATTCTTATTTTTAAGAAAACAATTAACTCAAGATAAAATTGAATTTGGACTTCTAAAAATTTCAAAGATTACTAATCAAAGTATTAGAAGTTCTTATTCTCTTGTTTTTAAAGAAAAATTCTTTCTTGGATTGATATTAACCGAAGATATATTTGATGTGTATTGCAGATTTGTGTTTGATCCAGGAGGAAGAAAACTAGATCTAAAAGAATAAGGCCACTCGAAGATGGCCATGCTCCCAAAGATTGTGTGGAGTTTCTTCATAAGGCGATTGTCAGATTTGAGGACAAATCTTTTTTTTAAGAGGGAGGGTATGATGGAATCGTACTTGACGTAGTCCTCCTTTTGTATTTTTACTTTTTATAGTTTAGCTCTTAAGGAGCATGGGTTACTATAAATACCCAGCTCCTTTATTGTATTGTCACTTTTGAGATTAATGAGAATTAAGTTTTCTGAAATAGAAACAATTCTCTCTTGAAAGTCAGGCTAGAGAGTCCAAAGACTCCCTCTAGCCACCTTCCAAGCACACTCTCATTCTTTCATTTCTTCAAACTTCACGGTGCTTCTCTTTCATTTCCACGCTGATCCTCCACTGCCACATCTGGCACGCGTCAGCTGCCAGTACGTCTCCAGCTTCCTTGCATCAGCGCTCTTCAGCCATGCGTTCTCTGTCGAACGCATCACTTTCCATTTTCCCACTTTTGCATCCACATTTCTCTCATTTTCCATTTCGAAGAAACCTCATCTGCTAGGGTTTCTCCCTCTCAAACGCATCATCATCACAGTAAGCCTCTACTCCATTTCTATCTTCACAGATCCACGTCTCTTCCTCCGTAAGTTTCATTCCTCTTCATGAATATACATCTCCTTCCATATTTGCACCTCATCTTCACCATTTCTTTTGATTTCCACCGATTAAAACCTTGTTTCACCTTCGATCCAGACTTTTCACCGATTGTTTTCCTCCAATCTTATGTTTGAACCGATTAATCGGTTCATTTTGAGTTTTCCCTCTTTTCTAGGGTTCGTTCATGATTTTAGGGTTTTCTATTCGAGTTTAATCTTCTGTTTTTGTTCTTCTTCGAGTTTTTGTCCATTTCCGCTGCGTCTTCACTCGTCGGAGAAGCTTCGAGGAGTCCGAATCGAGCTCGCACAGCTTCGGTCGTCAGCTTCTCGGGCGTTCGTCCATCAGTCAACCTTTCTTTGGTTATAGGTTTATTTCATAACATTTGAAAAGAATTTGAAGAATTTCTAATTAGAAACTTAGGTAAAAGATAACTCTAAGGAAACTCTGGCTAAGGAAGAACTTGGTTTTTAAGCTTGTCCATTAGTGACTCACCTCTTCTTCCTGGGGGCTACTTAGATACATCTTTCACCTTTAGAATCTCTTTAAGAAATTTTTCACCAAAAACAAAGAAAAATTGTGAAAATCTTTTCATTCATTCTTTGTCAAATATTTTGAAAACCTTGTAAAAACCTTTTTCATTTGACAAGAATGAGTCAATCAAGTGTGCAAGGTAGCATCAAACCCAATAGTGAGAGTTCTTTAAGGGAGGAATTTCAACAAAAATTTGAACAAAGGGATAGAGAGATTAGTGAGCTCAAAGACATGATTAGTCAACTTTTGAATAATCAAGACAAAAGAAAAGAGAAATCTTCCCATAGGAGAAGAGAAGAATCATCATCTTCTCCTAGTGAGCTTGAACAATATAGTAGTCATCACAATGATGACCACTACCAAATGCCTCCTAGAAGACATCATAGAGTGAGAGAACACCATCCAAGAGAGCCCAAAATTGATCTACCTTCTTTTCATGGAAAGGATGATGTGGAAGAATATCTAGAGTGGGAAATGAAAGTTGAGCAATTGTTTGAGTGTCACCAAATAGATGATGAAAGGAGAGTCACCATGGCTTCTCTAAGCTTTCAAGGCTATGCCTTAATTTGGTGGACAGCCTTGGTCAAGGATTATAGGCTAAGACACTTACCTCCCATTAGGTATTGGAATGAGTTGAGAACTGCCTTGAGAAGAAGGCACGTACCAACCTATTATGATAGGGAATTAATGGATAAACTCCACAAACTCCAACAAAGGAACATGAGTGTTGAGGAATATAGACAGAAAATGGAGTTAATCATGTTGAGAGCTGGGATAAGAGAAGAACCTAGGATAACAATTGCTAGGTTTCAAAGTGGACTCAACTATGACATAAGAGATAGGGTTGAACTTATACCCTACAATGATCTCAATGAGTTAGTCCAACTTTGTGTGAGGGTAGAGCAATAACTAAAGAGGAAAAGCTCCACCAAGAAAGATTACCCTCATAGTTCTAATCATAAAAAAGATTACCCTCATAGTTCTCACCATAAGAAAGAGTATAAGAGGGAGGGTAGTCAAACCAAGCCAAGATATGAAGAAAGAGAGAGAGAGAGAGGAAAAGAAAAAGTCAAAGAACCTTCAAGAGATCATAAGAGTAAGGAGACTAAGTGCTTTAGATGTGGGGAAAAAGGGCACTATGCATCTGGGTGCCGCAATAGAAGGTCAACTTACATCCTTGAGCATGAGAGTGAAAGTGAGGGTTCTTCATATAGTGAGTCTGAAACATCCACTTCTGAAGAAGAAGAAGCTTTACCTTGTGATGGTGACTTACTTATGGTAAGGAGACTCCTGGAAAGTAAACATGTAGAATTAGAACAGTCACAAAGAGAGAACCTATTCCACACAAGATGCAAAGTTTTGGAAAAGACATATTCAATGATTGTGGATAGTGGTTCTTGTTGTAACTGTTGTAGTTCTAGAATGGTAGAGAAGCTTGGCTTAACCATTACTCCTCATCCTAAACCTTACAAACTTCAATGGATCAAAGAGGATGATGGAATAGTAGTTAAAGAACAAGTAAGAGTACCCATTTCCATTGACAAATATGAAGATCAAATTGTTTGTGATATAGTACCAATGGAAGCTGGGCACATATTACTTGGAAGACCTTGGCAATATGATAAGCAAGCTTTACATGATGGAGTCACCAATAAAATCACCATTCAACACAAGGGAAAGAAAATTATCTTGTGTCCTCTTACACCTTCACAAGTAAGAGAGGATCTGATGGACGAATGCCCGAGGAGAGACCGAAGACGTGACGCTGACTCCTCGAAGCTTCCTCCAGAGAGATGAAGACGCAGCGGAATGGAAACGAAACTCAAGATTGAAGTGGAAACTGAGAGCGAAACACATGAAAACCTAGGATCTAAGGTTTAGTCGGTGGAAGTTGAAGCTATGGAAAATGAAGATGGTTTGTTCGGTGAAAAACCCTAGGAGGACGAAGAACTACTGATTTAATCGGTGGAAAGTGACTTACAATCGGTGAAAAATGGAATAGAAAGGCAGATCTGAGGTTGTAGACAATGGAACTCTCGAGAGCGAGAGTGAGACGCGAAGAAGAAAGAGAATATGGAATGTGCGTGTCTGATGTGCGTGAAGAAAGAAGTGAGAGGCGCGGTCTGAACGTGGCTGACGCGTTGGATTGGAGACGTATTGGCAGCTGACGCGTGCCAGATGTGGCAGTGGAGGAGAGGAAGCGTGAAGGATGAGAAGCACCGTGAAAATGGAAAATGAAAGTGAGAGATGTGCTTGGAAGGTGGCTAGAGGAAGTCTTTGGACTCTCTAGCCTGACTTTCAAGAGAGAATAGTTTCTATTTCAGAAAGTCTAATTCTCATTAATCTCAAAAGTAACAATACAATAGAGGAGCTGGGTATTTATAGTAACCCATGCTCCTTAAGAGCTAAACTATAAAAGATAAAAATACAAACGAAGGACTACATCAAGTACGATTCCATCATACCCTCCCTCTTAAAAAAGATTTGTCCTCAAATCTGACAATCGCCTTATGAAGAAGCTCCACACAATCTTTGGGAGCATGGCCATCTTAGAATGGCCTTATTCTTTTAGATCTAGTTTTCTTCCTCCTGGATCAAACACGAATCTGCAATACACATCAAATATATCTTCGGTTAATATCAATCCAAGAAAGAATTTTTCTTTAAAAACAAGAGAATAAGAACTTCTAATACTTTGATTAGTAATCTTTGAAAATCTTAGAAGTCCAAATTCAATTTTATCTTGAGTTAATTGTTTTCTTAAAGATAACAATAACTCAAGATTTGAATTGTCATATTTTGAAAATGTTTTCATGACAATTGGTTTGAAAGAGAAGTCAAAAATTGAAAAGTAATCAATTATTGGAAAAGAAGTAAAGATTTGGAAACCTTCCCTTTTAGGTTCCACAGTCTTTGAAAGAATAGGATTTGTCATCAGTAACAATTTCTCCTTTTCTTTCTTCTCTCTTTCTTGCCTTTCTCTCTTTTCTTCTTTTCTCTCTTCTTCTCTTCTTAATTCCTTTCTTCTTCTCTCTTCTCTTTTCTCTATTTGTTCTCTCTCTCTCTTCTCTTCTTCTTTCTTTTCTTCCTTTTCTTTTCTCTCAATCTCTCGTTCTCTTTTCTTATCCTTGATCTCCTTAAGTCTTGCCCCAAATTCTAATTCTCTACGAAGAAACCCATGATCATTTAAACTCTCAAGAAATAATTTTCCATCATTAATGCAATCCCTAATTAGTTCTAGGTTTCTTTTAATGCTTGAAGGCACAAACTTTCTTCTCATGCAAGCTTTTAAATCATGCCAATTATATATGGAGGACTTTCTACCTTTCCTAACATGATATTGTCTTTCATCCCACCACTCACTTGCATGCTCTTCTAACTTAGAGAGATATATGCTAAGGACATAATATTCACTCTCTTCATAAAAATAAGGATTTATTTTATCAATTTCTTTTTCCCAAGCTAGGTATGTTAATGCACCTATGTCTTTACCAAAAGATGGAAGATTCCTAGCTTGTTTGAACATTTCATCAACATTATCTAACCTAGAAGACCTATATGAACTATAAGAAGACATCTTTGTTTTTAAGAGTTTTCTTAATTTAGAGGGTTAAAAACTTTCACCTAGACAAGTCCCAGGTAAGAGAGGTGAGCTAAAGAGCTGCTTAAGTACCAAGTCTTGCCTTGCCAGAAATGTCTTAGGCTACTAACTAATTACCCCTTAAACTAAAATCACCTTTAAAATCAAAGGACACCACTCAAAAACAAACAATTAAACACAATTAAAAGACTAGACTCTCGGACTCTAATGTGATAAGGCTTAGAGTTTAATCCCTTTTAGCCTAAATCACCCCTAAACGTGAACACAAACTCAAACAAACAAAACACTTAAGAAACCAGCGGACTCTAATGACCCTTACGAGATACACAAATCAAGCCAATATTTAAAGTCTACTCCTATGGTGAAGCTTGTAGCTTTGGCTAACAAGACACATTCACCTGTCTAGCTATGCTAAAAAAAATCAAAGCAATCAAGAAAAGTTGCCAAGAGTTTGAAAGAGCACCAAAGACTCTTCCAAAGAACTTGGACTTTATAAAAGGCCCTTTTACAAAACAAAAGCTAAAGCTAACAGTGGGCTAACACAAGCCTATTACAAACAATTTGAACAAATCAAATACAAAAACAAACTATGCTACGGTCCTGGTCCACTTCTCCATTTTGCACAAAATCTTCAAGAGTCTAAATATTCCTTTCAACTCTCAGCCTAAACTTGTCCAATCCTGCAACACAAATGAATCAAAGCTGCTGTCACTTACACCCTTAGTAAAACTAGTTTGCACAAAAAAAAATATAGGGTAGTAAGAACTTCCCTTTCTCTTGGCTGCACAAGCTTTCTAGTGAGATTCTGCAGCTGCTCAATTAAACTCCTGGGCAATTTAATTTCAATGAAAACAACTCTGCACAGATAATTCAAACCAATTCAGCAGATCATGTAAATCAACAATGAACAATTTAAATCCAAAACAATTTAAACAGTTAGAAGCAATTAAACTAGATAACTCCCTTTAGTTCAAAGCTTCCACATTAAGTGCTTAGGTTGCTGTTTTCTCAATAAATTTCTGCTCAAGCTAAACTCTCAAATATCAGCTCTACACACACCAAAATCAAACCAGATTCTATTAGACACATGCAAATGGTCATTATACCAGATTCAAAGAAATGTAATTCTAAGCTGAAACCAAACTGATTAACAACCACCAGTCTAATCAAAAATCAGATTAATCCAACACAATGCAGAACAATTCCAATTTAGAATTCAGATTGGCTAATCTTAGTTTACAAGAACTGTCATACCAGATTCAACACTTGAAATTATGCTAATCAAAGAGAAGCTATAACAGACATAGTTCAATCAAACAGAAGTAGTTTAAGGTGAAAGAAACTCCCTTCAGTTCAGATGGCTGCTACTGGTTGCTCATTTTAAACTAATCTCAACTTCTATTGGACATCCTGCACTGGTTCATTTCTGCATACAAAATCAAACCCAAATCCAGCAAATACAAATAGGAATGGACATTAACCAGATGCAATGGGTGTAATTCAATGCAGAAACTAAACTGATTTAAGCAACCATTCAATTCTAATTTAAAATATGATAAATCCAATGGGTAAAAAGAATGATGTGCTTAATTCAACCAAGAAGTCAGAATTGGAAATTAAGTGCTTTAGTCACTTCTTAAAAAATGGAATGATGCTTTGGCAGTTAAAACAAGTTCATGCACACACTTAATTACTCTAAGCAAATCAATTCATGCATAAATCTGTCCATGAAATCCTAACTAGGTGGCATGCAAGGGTATGCAATCAGTCAATCTGACAAAACTGAAAGCTGCATGTGATTAATACCAGGAAACTATTTTCTCTATATGCATTTGGAAAAAAAAATGATCTCAACAAAGAAAGAGTGATGGTGCTAATCAAGACTCAACAGATTTCAACAATTGTAATCAAATCATGAAATCAGTAATCACATTCAGAACATTTAATATCTCAATGATTTCAGCAAACAGTTTATAAGCCAAAATCAATGCAATGTCAGTTTAAACAAAGCACAACTGCTCCAATCTAATTGATCCAATTTCTTTTCCTGCACAATGAACAATCACAAAACAGTTAGATTAACACTGAATTCTCTATTTCAAAGTGCCAAGGAATTAGGCCAAGTCAGCCTCACTAAACTCACTACACTCAGGCTTCTTTTTAAAAGCTTAAAGCACTCAAAATGGAAAGGTTTGGAAGGAAATTCTCCCTTGGCAGTACACAGCTAGAGAGTATTCCAGACCACCACCACCTAAAATGCTACCAAGCACACAAACCTTCTTTCAAATTCCAGAAACCAGAGTGTAACAAGCTTCTCAATCAAGAATGGCTAGGCTAAGGTCAAAATCAGAAACCAAACAGAACAGGACAGCCACAAGACAATGGAAGCACCAGATAATGAAACTGACAGCACAACAGGGAAACTGACTCAAGATCAACTCTAGACCAGATTACAAAAGCAAACAAAAACTTCAATTAGGAACAGCAGAACATAATGCACATGCATTGAGACAAAACCAGGAAAGTCAATCAAGACAAATAAGAAACAAGGTAATGAATAATGTGAGCACACAAACAGAACCTAACAAGGGATCTAGAACAGATTAAGAAAACAAATAAAAAAAATGCAGTAAGGAATTGCAGAACTGGTTGGTGAACACAGGTTTCAGATGCAAAATTGAACTTGTCCAATAGCTATTTTTAGCAATTTCAATTCTGGACACAATTGCACACTGAAATCCATTCGAACAAGTTTAATGATGCTTGTTTTGATCATTCAAGGCCAGTTTACACAATTTCATAGGCTTTTACTCAACTTCACATGTTCAATTCCTTGTTTTTCTTTTCAAAATTTGCCTTTTTTTTTTGAACTGATTTACTCAACTCATGCCTTTATTTCGTTTTGGACCAAAACAGTGATTAACAAGCATTGAAACAACTTAGTTCTGCAGTTTAGAAAGTTTAAAAAAACGGTTTGCAAAGACTCTAGGATTAAATACACAGAATTCCAGCAATGATCTACTACTGAAATGAACAAAAAAAAACAAAGCAAATGACTCAAGCAAGGAAATATGCAGTTCGGCCTACTGCTTGCAAGTAATTTCTGCTGTGACTTTCACACTAACAACCAAGCTAATGCTGAGCATATCACGGCTTTTCTGGTTGGCACTCTGTTACTAGTCATCTCAGCATTCCAGCTCAATTTTAAAAATGCATAATAGCTTCAATGTTCAGATTCAACAGCTTATTAAAACCAGAAATTCACAACAGATAATTCAAATCAGATCTGCTGCTCATTTCATGCATCCGAGCTCTCAGTATTGAATGTCATAGCTCATACGGTATGCACATTGAACATATAATTAGATCACCACAAACACAACTCAAATAAGAAATACAACTTGAAGTTATGAACAAGAAAAATCAACTAACATGACTATGACAAAACAGAATTCGATTTAGAAATTAAAAGACTCAAACAAATTGGATTCACCGAATAAAATGATAAAAACAGTGACTCAAAGGCACAGAACAAGAAAGCTTAAACAATTAAGTAACACTCAACTTGAAAACCTAAACGCAGAAATTGAGATCCAAGAACGAACAAACATATTTGAATCTCATACAGAGAAAACAACACAAAATACTCAGAATCAAAATCAAACCGAGACATAACTAGAAACACAAACAGAGACGCGAATCAAACGCAAGAATAGAAGAATCGAAACAACTAAAAAATGGAAGAAAACTCAGAACAGAGACGAACCGAGATACTTACCTTCGAAGCGTGTTCGACCTTGCTCTGAATACCACTTGATGGACGAATGCCCGAGGAGAGACCGAAGACGTGACGCTGACTCCTCGAAGCTTCCTCCAGAGAGATGAAGACGCAGCGGAATGGAAACGAAACTCAAGATTGAAGTGGAAACTGAGAGCGAAACACATGAAAACCTAGGATCTAAGGTTTAGTCGGTGGAAGTTGAAGGTATGGAAAATGAAGATGGTTTGTTCGGTGAAAAACCCTAGGAGGACGAAGAACTACTGATTTAATCGGTGGAAAGTGACTTACAATCGGTGAAAAATGGAATAGAAAGGCAGATCTGAGGTTGTAGACAATGGAACTCTCGAGAGCGAGAGTGAGACGCGAAGAAGAAAGAGAATATGGAATGTGCGTGTCTGATGTGCGTGAAGAAAGAAGTGAGAGGCGCGGTCTGAACGTGGCTGACGCGTTGGATTGGAGACGTATTGGCAGCTGACGCGTGCCAGATGTGGCAGTGGAGGAGAGGAAGCGTGAAGGATGAGAAGCACCGTGAAAATGGAAAATGAAAGTGAGAGATGTGCTTGGAAGGTGGCTAGAGGAAGTCTTTGGACTCTCTAGCCTGACTTTCAAGAGAGAATAGTTTCTATTTCAGAAAGTCTAATTCTCATTAATCTCAAAAGTAACAATACAATAGAGGAGCTGGGTATTTATAGTAACCCATGCTCCTTAAGAGCTAAACTATAAAAGATAAAAATACAAACGAAGGACTACATCAAGTACGATTCCATCAGCATCAAATAATTCTTAAAAAGAAGTTGGATGGAGAAAAGAAAAGTAGGAAAGAAGGAAAGGAGAAAACCCTAAACCATGCCTCAAATAAAGAAGTTGTCCAAACTCAAAGTTTGAACATTTCTAAAAATCTTTTTCTTGGACAACCTCATTTTCTTCTCTATTGCAAAGAGGCATTTGTTTCAATAAATCATGAACTTGGTTCTCTACCAAAGAAGGATTTTTATAAGTAACCTTCCATAGAAGTAAAATGTTAGGTGATCCTTCTTCTTCTTAAATCTTCCTTGCCATTGCTCTAGTAAGAGGTCCAATGTGATTTCTTGATGGTTTTCCATCATTAGGCGATGAAGTTACCACCACTTCTAGACGGACGAGAGGAGCAACGAGGTTACGACAACTAATACATAGAAGAAATGCAGGTGAGAGGACACCTGTCATTATGGACGTGGTCACTGGAGTTGCATCTGGCCCAAATGCAGATGTATTTAGGTCTTACCTTGGGGTATTAGCACGTGATCGTATCTCTATACTTACTCCATCCTTTGACCATGTTTCTGAGGCTGATCGGAATCTCATCTGGCAAGATCTATCAGTAAGTTAAGCAATATTGCTCCAAATTCTATATTCATTATATTGATAAATCTGTATTGTGATAAGCTTATTACTTTCTTTGTTGCAGATAACATTTGATATGCCAAACGTCGAGAGCTTAAGGAATAGGTGTTTATCTGCAATTGCAGAAAGATTTCGAGGGTTTAAGACAAAATTGACGTCTAGATATATATTTGGACCAAAAAGTGATGAAAATCCATGTTCCATGTAACACCCCGATTTAGGCGTTACAATTTATTTTCCACAAAATACATATGTAATTTTTTTTTTAACAAATTTCAGCACCCATAAAATATTAAGTTCTTTATTACAGCACAAGTCTTCTAAAAATAAAAGTCCACACAGTTCATAAACTTCTGAAATTTAAAATTTCACACAGTTCGGAAATTCAAACATAGATCTATTTTAGAAATTCCCCATGTCTCCTTTTCCCCGCAGATCTCTCATCTTCTAAGCATTTTTAGAACCATCTGCTAATTCATCTGAAATAGTTTCTGCTCCCGTATAATATCACACATTATACGATCATTGCATTCACATACACAAACACAAACAATAGGGTGAGCTAACCAATTCAAGAAATATACATCATCCACAATCTTACTAACATCACAAGTGTGGCAATCAGTCAAATACATGCATCTCAAACATACTCAAAAACCAACTATTACACTGATACTTTATAATATTTCTCCAGTCAAAATCATCAGTCGATTCACTAGAGTCAATACAACATATTATTAATCTGCCTACTTACCAAAGCACAGCAGTCAACAATCCTTCTGTCTACTTACCAAAGTAGTATAACCATGATATACTGATTACTTACCAAAGTAATCTAACAAGGTGATCTACTTACCAAAGTAGTATAACCATGTGATACTGACTACTTACCAAAGTAATCTAACGAGGTGATCTACTTACCAAAGTAGTATAACAAGGTGATATTGTCTACTTACCAAAGTAGCACAATAATGTAATATTATCTACTTACCAAAGTAGCATAGCGTGGAACACTCCGCCTACTTACCAAAGCAGTGCGGTTTATGTCAAATTCACCTCTCATTTTCCCACCTACTTACCAAAGTAGTGTCCGACTTCAAACCTCTCCTCTCCCGACTTACCAAAGTCGTAGGAAAATAAATAAAATTTCAGATTTACAATTATGGCAATAATGCCTATACCACCCATCCAAATTTACCATCAACTTATTTACAATTCATGATTTAACTCAAATAATTATTACAACTCAGAATGTTCAATATAATTAAATTTTCTAATATAGAATATATTATATTACTCGTCCTCCAATCTCCAAAATACAACTACACATACAATTTAAGAATATAATTATCCAAGTTTTTACCCAATACAAATAAATTTACTATTTCGTGAAAATATTACTCTTCACTCATATCATTAATTACAGATCTGAACCAATCAAACTAATAAACAACATGTTTAACTCATATGGTAAAATTTTCAGTCCAATCAAACGGTTAATGAGGCGGAAATCATAATTTATGTATAAATGATCCAAAAACATAAATTAAGCAATATTAAGATCCCTGAGAAGATACGAAATTAATATCTATAAATCTGTATCTCCGATTTAAAATCGGAACGGTCCAAGTATGATACTATCGTTTAGAAACAACATATTAAAATTTCAGGGTAATCCAACGGTTAACTAAGTAGATATGGAGGTTTTACCGAGGTAACTCAGAGATAGAAACTTAAGTGGTTCTCGGTTAAACTCAAAATGCGGAATGAATTCCTCTAAGCACAGACATCTAATTCCAAATCTGAACGGTCAAGATCACTTAATATGTCTTATGAACTACATACTAAAGTTTGGGCTCAATCTAACGGTAGATGAAATATATACAAAATTGGTACCATGATAGCTTAAGAACAGCAATACAGTGTTCATCCGATTGTTTCACACTTTCGAAATTTCTTTCTCTAAACATAGACCTTCAATTACAAATCCGATCGGTCAAATTGTATTAATATGTCCTAAGAATCATATATCAAATTTTGAGGTTGATCTAACGGTTAAATAGGTCAAAATCTATATTTTTTACCGAGACAACTTAGTAACAGAACTACAGGGTAACTAATTTACTCAAAATTGCAGTATTTATTTCTCCAAGTACAGACTTTTATTTTCAAATCCGAACGGTCAAAGTTTAGTAATAGGTCTTGGGATTCACATACTAATATTTTAGCTAAATCCAACGGTGAAAACAATTAATAGAAATTTTTCACCACAGTAACTCGAAAATAAGAAATTATAATCATGAAAACCAAATTTTACACAAGTCAATATATAACTACCATTACCAAATTTTAACACATTCATACTCATATTCATGATCATAATCAAGAAAGGATTAGCTCCCCTAGCTCTTCTCCTTGCAAGAAATTCTTCACTCTTGATACCTGTAGACCACCACCTTTGCTTGTTTTCACTTTCAATTTCAAGGAAAATTCTAACTTAAATCTCTCTTCTTCCAAGAGAGCAATTCTTCTCCTCCTTGCTATACCAAGTCAGTCTCCACACTTAGAACACTTAGGATTTTCGTTCACCTCCCACCAAGGACCTCTCTACTCTCCCCCAAAACTCCAAATCTGATTTGGAATTAAAGAAGATGCCTTAGACAACAAAGGACCTATGCACTTGGTACTTAGCAATAATAAACAACCAATGAACCATCCTAAACCATTTTTTTTTCAGCCCTAAAACATGGTAGGAAAGTCTCCAAAGGTTCCAAAATGTTCTCCTAGTTCAGAACACAACCTACCCACTCCAAAAAAATCGCAACTTGTAAAAATGTACCTAAAATTAAGGTTGGACGCTAGCCCCTGGACAGCAACACTGTCACGTTTTCCCCAGCTCAGTTAGACACCTTCCCGAAGTCCAAAATATGCGTATGAGTAGTCAAATTGAAGCTCTTTGAGTCTAGTTTCCAATGAAACAAGAATCAACTCAATTGGAGTTCGGTAGAGAAAGTAATAAGCAAAACAGTCATCATAGGTCAAAACTGAACATACCTGAGCGTGATTAACGTTTCCGAGTTTTAATAATTTTACTGCAGCTAGCCCGGTAGTCCAAAAATTTATATTTATATGTCCAATTAAAGATATTTGAGTCTAGTTTTCAATAAAACAAGAATCAACTCAATTGATATTTTCTACAAAAAGTTATGATTAAAATAGTAAACCATGTCAAACCTGACAGCATTCCATTTTACATTATAACTTGAACTTTTTACAACTTGGTAAATTCTTGAGGTTCTAGGGTCTTACATTCTACCCCCCTTAAAAAAATTTTCGTCCTCGAAAATTAAGATGTTACTCAAACAAATGAGGGTATTCTTTTATCATATAATCCTCTAGCTCCCATGTCATCTCTTGGGTTTCCTCGTTCCAAAGCACCTTCACTGTATGAATTTCCTTTCCTCGTAACTTCTTTGTTTGAACTTCTAACACCCTTATTGGCATCACTTCGATAGTAAGATCTTCACGCACTTGAATGTCATCTGTTTCCAAAACATGAGTCGGATCAGAGACATACTTCCTCAGCTGCGGCACGTGGAACACATTATGCAAGTTCGCCAACTGTGGTGGTAACGCTACCTCATATGCTACTGGTCCAATCCTCCTAAGAATATCGTAAGGACCAAGAAACTTTGGTGACAACTTCCTTGATTTAATAGCCCTACCTATGCCGGTAATTGGTGTTACACGTAGAAACACATGATCTCCTTCGTTGAACTCAAGAGGTCTTCTTCTCTTGTCTGCATAAGATTTTTGTCGACTTTGTGTTGCACGCATCCGGTCTTGTATCAACTTGACTTTTTCTGTTGTTTGCTGCAATAACTCGGGACCTACTGAAATTGTTTCTCCATCCTGAAACCAGCACAAAGGTGTCCTGCACCTTCTCCCATACAATGCTTCATACGGTGCCATTCCAATGCTCGCATGAAAGCTGTTGTTGTATGTGAATTCCACCAAAGGCAAAACCTCACTCCAACCTCCCAAATGATCCAATACACACGTTCTCAGCAGATCTTCCAATGACTGAATAGTCCTTTCAGTTTGTCCATCTGTTTGAGGATGATATGCTGAACTCATTCTTAACTTTGAACCCAAAGCCTCTTGCAATTGCTGCTAGAACCTTGACGTAAACCTTGGATCCCGATCTGAAACAATGCTATTTGGTACACCATGCAATCTCACTATTTCCTGAATATACAACTCTGCCAACTTCTGCATTGACATTCTCAGGTTGATTGGCAAAAAGTGAGCACTTTTCGTCAATCGATCAACTATCACCCAAATGGAATCATGACCCTTCAATGATCTTGGTAAGTGAGTTACAAAGTCCATCGAGATGTTGTCCCATTTCCATTGGGGAATATCCAACTGTTGTAACATTCCACCTGGCCTTTGATGTTCTATCTTAGCCTTCTGACATACCAAACAAGAAGATACAAACTTTGCCACATCCTTTTTCATCCCACTCCACCAGAAAGATTCTTTCAAGTCTTTGTACATCTTAGTCATACCAGGATGTATGCTAAGACGACTCTTGTGTCCTTCTTCTAGAATCATCTTCTTCAACTCATCCTTTGCTGGAATGCAGACTCTATTCTTAAAACGAATAATACCATCTAATCCCAAACTGAAGTCTTTAGCTTGATCCGTTCCCAACAACTCCACTGTATCTTGTAGACTTGTGTCTTCCTTTTGTCCCAATTTGATCTCTTCCAAGAAATCATTTGTGATCTTTAAATGACAACACCAAAGGTGATCTTGGCTCAGCTGTAATCCCAAGTTCATATCTCTGAACTTTTCTATTAATTCAAACTCCTTCACCATCAAAGCTGACACATGCATTCGCTTCCTACTCAAAGCATCGGCTACAACATTTGCTTTCCCTGGATGGTACTGTAACTCAAAATCAAAATCCTTCAAGTACTCCATCCACCTTCTCTGCCTCATGTTCAACTCCTTCTGATCGAAGAGATACTTTAAACTCTTGTGATCACTAAAGATTTGAAAACGTGATCCGTAAAGATAGTGCCTCCAAGTCCTCAAAGCAAAAACCACAGCCGCTAATTCGATGTCGTGCGTTGGATAGTTCCTTTCATGCACCTTCAACTGTCTCGATGCATAAGCTATTGGTCGCTTCTCCTGCATCAATACACAACCGAGCCCATGGTATGAAGCATCACAAAACACTTCAAAAGCTTTAGAAGTATCAGGGACTGCTAATACTGGAGCACTTGTCAACCGTTTCTTCATCTCTTCAAAACTTGTTTCACACTTGTCGGTCCATAAGAAAGGTTGTTCTTTACGAGTCAACTGCGTCAAAGGACCCACTATCTTGGAGAAACCTTCGACGAACTTCCTGTAGTAACCAGCTAGGCCCACAAAACTTCTTACTTCTGACACCGTCTTTGGACGTTCCCACTTTAGCACTGCCTCCACCTTCGTTGGATCTACAGAAATTCCTTTGGCAGAAATCACGTGGCCAAGGAATTGTATTTCCTCCAACCAAAATTCACATTTAGATAATTTCCCAAACAATTGATGCTCCCTAAGAGTCTCCAACACAATCCTCAAATGTTCAGCATGTTCTTCACGATCCCTTGAATATATAAGAATGTCGTCTATGAACACAACAACAAATTTATCTAGCCACGGTCGAAATATTCGATTCATGTAATCCATGAATATAGCAGGAGCATTGGTCACTCCAAACGGCATCACCACATACTCGTAGTGACCGTAACGTGACCTGAAAGCCGTCTTCTGACTATCCTCTGATTTGACCAAGATCTGATGGTAACCAGACCTCAGGTCAATTTTTGAAAACACACCAGCTCCTCGCAACTGATCCAACAAGTCATCAATTCTTGGTAGTGGGTACTTGTTCTTAATCGTCAACTTATTCAGCTGCCGGTAGTCGATGCACAACCTTGAACTACCATCTTTCTTCTTTACTAACAAGACTGGAGCTCCCCATGGTGACACACTCGGCCTGATAAACCTCTTCTTCAGTAGTTCCTCAATTTGTCTCTTCAGCACTGCTAGCTCTGTCGGAGCCATCCTATACGGAGCCATAGACACTGGTCCAGCTCCTGGTACCAAGTCTATAGAGAACTCCACTTCCCTGCTTGGTGGCAACCCTGGTACTTCATCTGGAAAGACATCCTCGAACTCTTCCACTACTGGGATACCCATCGTCTGAACCTCAAAACTCTTCTTCTCTTGAGCTACCAGTACAAAACACATGGCCCCATCACTAACATCCTTTAGAACTTCTTTGGTTGAGATCAGTTCTAAACCATCCGAGTCTGGAAAAACCAATCGTTGTTGTCCACAGTCAAGAAGAACGTGATTGGCGGTCAACCAATCCATTCCCAGAATTACATCTAAGCCTTCGAGAGGTAAGGAAATCAAGTTCACTTTGAACTTGCGTCCGAAGACTACAATCGGGCATCCAACACAGATTGAACTGGTTGAGATCTGACCCGATGTTGGTGTCGAAACCACCAATTCATACCTTAGATTACTCACCGGTATACTGAAGTCTTTCAAACAAGTAGAAGAAACAAAGGAGTGCGTAGCTCCGGAATCAAACAATACATGCACACATTTACCAAACAAAAGGCATGTGTCAAGGATGAGATTACCTGGCTTTGCAGCCTCTTCACCGGTCAAAGCGAAAACTCTTCCAGCTATCTTGGGCTTCACGCCTGAAGAACTTGGTTGTTGTGGTGCATATGCTATCTTCTTCTCAGGACAAACATGAGCGAAATGTCCTGGCTTGTTACACACAAAGCACCTCTTCTCTTCAACCTTCACTCCAGAGAGCTTAGGACAATCCTTCTTGTAGTGCGCACCACCGCATTCAAAACATTTCACGGCTGTTCGCATAAGCGGTTGGGGTCGCTGATATGGCTTCTTCCATGGCTTTCCTCTAATAAACTTGTCCTTCTGAGTCTTGTCAACTCGGTTTCGGTTCATTTCCAGTAACTCCACCTTTTTTGTCTTCTCAACTAAGGCTGGAAACTTCTTGATTTCAAGAGGTACAATCATTCTCCTCAGGTCATACCTCAGACCCTGCTCAAATCTTTGACACTTCCACCCTTCCGTCATGTGCTGACTATAAAAACGGATAAGATACTCAAACCTGTCGATGTACTCTTGCACTGACATCCCACTTTGACGCAAGGCCAAGAACTCTTGCTCCCTTTCGATCTTGGCACTAGTCGGGAAGTACTTTTCCAAAAACTTGTCCTTGAAACTGTTCCAAGTAATAGCCTCTTCATCAGATTCCATCAGTCGCTTCATACCATCCCACCAGTACTCTGCTTCCTCTTTCAGTATGAAGGTTGCGTAATCTAGTTTTTCCTCATCTGTGCACTTGATCACATGAAAGATCTTCTCAATGTCCTTGATCCAAGCATCTGCTTTATCTGGCGTAGCTCTTCCATTGAACCTTGTTGGGTCGTGCCTCAAAAAGTCATTCAGCCTCGAATAAGTCCTCGGTTCCTGAGTGGTATGCTGCCTCTCCATTGCGTTGATCATCCGATCAACAGCCCGATTAAAATCATCAATTGGAGGTGTTTGACCAACATTGTTAGATCGACGTGCCATGTTCTACCATATACGTCAAAAGAAATTAATTTAAACACAAGTCAAAACAATGCATATCTCTACCTTTCAAACCAACGCTCTCCAAAAGAGCTACAAAATAATCACAACAAATCACAGAGTCACACAACAGAAGTTAACGAGCTCACTTCCCAAAAGCCCCAAAAGATTTTTGAAAACCATGGCTCTGATACCAAACAGTGTAACACCCCGATTTAGGCGTTACAATTTATTTTCCACAAAATACATATGTAATTTTTTTTTTAACAAATTTCAGCACCCATAAAATATTAAGTTCTTTATTACAGCACAAGTCTTCTAAAAATAAAAGTCCACACAGTTCATAAACTTCTGAAATTTAAAATTTCACACAGTTCGGAAATTCAAACATAGATCTATTTTAGAAATTCCCCATGTCTCCTTTTCCCCGCAGATCTCTCATCTTCTAAGCATTTTTAGAACCATCTGCTAATTCATCTGAAATAGTTTCTGCTCCCGTATAATATCACACATTATACGATCATTGCATTCACATACACAAACACAAACAATAGGGTGAGCTAACCAATTCAAGAAATATACATCATCCACAATCTTACTAACATCACAAGTGTGGCAATCAGTCAAATACATGCATCTCAAACATACTCAAAAACCAACTATTACACTGATACTTTATAATATTTCTCCAGTCAAAATCATCAGTCGATTCACTAGAGTCAATACAACATATTATTAATCTGCCTACTTACCAAAGCACAGCAGTCAACAATCCTTCTGTCTACTTACCAAAGTAGTATAACCATGATATACTGATTACTTACCAAAGTAATCTAACAAGGTGATCTACTTACCAAAGTAGTATAACCATGTGATACTGACTACTTACCAAAGTAATCTAACGAGGTGATCTACTTACCAAAGTAGTATAACAAGGTGATATTGTCTACTTACCAAAGTAGCACAATAATGTAATATTATCTACTTACCAAAGTAGCATAGCGTGGAACACTCCGCCTACTTACCAAAGCAGTGCGGTTTATGTCAAATTCACCTCTCATTTTCCCACCTACTTACCAAAGTAGTGTCCGACTTCAAACCTCTCCTCTCCCGACTTACCAAAGTCGTAGGAAAATAAATAAAATTTCAGATTTACAATTATGGCAATAATGCCTATACCACCCATCCAAATTTACCATCAACTTATTTACAATTCATGATTTAACTCAAATAATTATTACAACTCAGAATGTTCAATATAATTAAATTTTCTAATATAGAATATATTATATTACTCGTCCTCCAATCTCCAAAATACAACTACACATACAATTTAAGAATATAATTATCCAAGTTTTTACCCAATACAAATAAATTTACTATTTCGTGAAAATATTACTCTTCACTCATATCATTAATTACAGATCTGAACCAATCAAACTAATAAACAACATGTTTAACTCATATGGTAAAATTTTCAGTCCAATCAAACGGTTAATGAGGCGGAAATCATAATTTATGTATAAATGATCCAAAAACATAAATTAAGCAATATTAAGATCCCTGAGAAGATACGAAATTAATATCTATAAATCTGTATCTCCGATTTAAAATCGGAACGGTCCAAGTATGATACTATCGTTTAGAAACAACATATTAAAATTTCAGGGTAATCCAACGGTTAACTAAGTAGATATGGAGGTTTTACCGAGGTAACTCAGAGATAGAAACTTAAGTGGTTCTCGGTTAAACTCAAAATGCGGAATGAATTCCTCTAAGCACAGACATCTAATTCCAAATCTGAACGGTCAAGATCACTTAATATGTCTTATGAACTACATACTAAAGTTTGGGCTCAATCTAACGGTAGATGAAATATATACAAAATTGGTACCATGATAGCTTAAGAACAGCAATACAGTGTTCATCCGATTGTTTCACACTTTCGAAATTTCTTTCTCTAAACATAGACCTTCAATTACAAATCCGATCGGTCAAATTGTATTAATATGTCCTAAGAATCATATATCAAATTTTGAGGTTGATCTAACGGTTAAATAGGTCAAAATCTATATTTTTTACCGAGACAACTTAGTAACAGAACTACAGGGTAACTAATTTACTCAAAATTGCAGTATTTATTTCTCCAAGTACAGACTTTTATTTTCAAATCCGAACGGTCAAAGTTTAGTAATAGGTCTTGGGATTCACATACTAATATTTTAGCTAAATCCAACGGTGAAAACAATTAATAGAAATTTTTCACCACAGTAACTCGAAAATAAGAAATTATAATCATGAAAACCAAATTTTACACAAGTCAATATATAACTACCATTACCAAATTTTAACACATTCATACTCATATTCATGATCATAATCAAGAAAGGATTAGCTCCCCTAGCTCTTCTCCTTGCAAGAAATTCTTCACTCTTGATACCTGTAGACCACCACCTTTGCTTGTTTTCACTTTCAATTTCAAGGAAAATTCTAACTTAAATCTCTCTTCTTCCAAGAGAGCAATTCTTCTCCTCCTTGCTATACCAAGTCAGTCTCCACACTTAGAACACTTAGGATTTTCGTTCACCTCCCACCAAGGACCTCTCTACTCTCCCCCAAAACTCCAAATCTGATTTGGAATTAAAGAAGATGCCTTAGACAACAAAGGACCTATGCACTTGGTACTTAGCAATAATAAACAACCAATGAACCATCCTAAACCATTTTTTTTTCAGCCCTAAAACATGGTAGGAAAGTCTCCAAAGGTTCCAAAATGTTCTCCTAGTTCAGAACACAACCTACCCACTCCAAAAAAATCGCAACTTGTAAAAATGTACCTAAAATTAAGGTTGGACGCTAGCCCCTGGACAGCAACACTGTCACGTTTTCCCCAGCTCAGTTAGACACCTTCCCGAAGTCCAAAATATGCGTATGAGTAGTCAAATTGAAGCTCTTTGAGTCTAGTTTCCAATGAAACAAGAATCAACTCAATTGGAGTTCGGTAGAGAAAGTAATAAGCAAAACAGTCATCATAGGTCAAAACTGAACATACCTGAGCGTGATTAACGTTTCCGAGTTTTAATAATTTTACTGCAGCTAGCCCGGTAGTCCAAAAATTTATATTTATATGTCCAATTAAAGATATTTGAGTCTAGTTTTCAATAAAACAAGAATCAACTCAATTGATATTTTCTACAAAAAGTTATGATTAAAATAGTAAACCATGTCAAACCTGACAGCATTCCATTTTACATTATAACTTGAACTTTTTACAACTTGGTAAATTCTTGAGGTTCTAGGGTCTTACATTCCAAATATTCAGCAATTGACGAAGAAACTTGGCGTCAGTTTGTAGAGCTTCGTTCATCTGAGGTGTGGCAGGTAAGTACAGTAAAATCATTCAATTCATCCTTCATAATTCTCTACCATGACAATCGTTTAATTCTGTCACAGGAAAAAAGGTCAAAAGCACAGGGTATAAGAGCTCAGAATAAAAATCCACACCTACTGTCTCGTGGTGGATATAGGAAGCTTGAAGAGAAAATAATGAAGCAGAAGTCAGATAGTAGACTTCCACTTTCTGAGGGTGGTGACCCTCTTCCTCCTCCTTCACCACCATCTCGGCACGACAAGTGGAAGTTAGCCCGTATGAGACCATCGGGCTCCTACACTTCCGAGTCTGCCAGAGAAATATCTGAACGAATTGTAAGATGTCATTTCTTATTATATTACATTAATTTTGTTATATATCTTACATAGATATTTCAAATGATTTTGAACTTTTGTTATGTGACAGGACTCCTTGGTTGAGCAGAGCTCCCAAGGTCAATTCACACAAGAAGGTCATCAAGATATTCTTGCCACAGCTATTGGATGACCTGAGCACCCAGGACGGGTGCGTGCTGCTAGGACTGGCATAGGCATACGACAATTTTTTGGGTCTTCCTCGCGTCCATATTCATACGAAAAGATGAAGGAGGAAATAAGAAAAGAGATGATGCAGGAGATCACAAAGAAGGTTCGAGCAGAGTTGTATGATGAAGTTGCTGAAATGGTTGCACGCCAGTTCCAGCAGCATTATGAGGATTATGGCAATCGTCCTCCACCATCTCCTGTAGCGGAACATGTTGTGCCCCCTACAGGTAAGGTTATTTATTTTTGGTTACTAATTTACTTCTTGCATAAACTAATATTTAATTTGACAGGTAGAAGCGGTAAAGGAAGTTGCTCAGCTGCCGGTGCCCCAGGGGACGACATGGATGACACTCGTCCATGTGAGTTATATATTCTCTCTGATACTGGGACCATGCTGGTGGCTCGTGGTACAGTTTATGAGACAGCCACTGTAGTGCATGGTGTACAGCTTGCAGAAGATGAGGTCAAGGTCACGGTAGATGAAGTTGTCATAGCGGATGCCGTTCTTCCTGTGCCTACAGATGAGTTCTTCACTGTGGAAGAAGCATTTAGGTCCTTTGTCGCCTGGCCTAGACATTTGGTTGGTCATGTATCTAATCCCCCGGTAAACACTTGTACTATATACTTCTCAATTTTAATATTTACTTGTAATTGACGTTATAACATAACCATTTTTGCATTTAACAGCAGATAGGTCAAGAGGGAAGTCCTAGACCGAAGAAGACTCATTTATCTGAGGATGACCCTCTTGGTTCGTTAGATGAGCTTTCTAAACTCATTTCAGATGTGCCGATGGATGTACATTGGGATTCTACTACATTTGGAAGAGAAGCTCAGATCCCATTGTACTTGCATCATCAAGATGTTAGGGAGCTTGCGTCGGGGAGAGACGAAATTAATATTACACTCATTCAACTGTGGATGATGTAAGTTTATGAAAACTTTTATATATAATTCTATTTTATCAACTTACTTATATCATATTATTTCTTCATTTTAGGTATTTGTTTGATGTTAGTAACAAGAAGGGGTTCAACGATGTGTATGGGTTCATTGACCCCTCTATGACTCATGAAAGAAATAAATTTGATGATATCCAGACATACATCACTAGCTGCTTTAGAATGGGGAAGGAGATATATTTTCTCCCTTATATACATGGGTAAGTGAAGTTTGTTAACTTCAACACATTCATTTATTAATT
>NC_142166.1:28730237-28750237 GCF_029865625.1 Vigna umbellata
ATTGTTCAACAAGTTTGTGGCGCCGTATTTCGGTGTTCATAAATTTGTCATCAAGTTTTTGGCGCCGTTGTCGGGGACTCGTGGTTTAACTGGTTAATTTGTGTGATTATTGATTATCTTTGACTTTAAATTTGAATTTCTGTTTTTATTTTCTGTTTTTATTTTTTCGATTTTTATTTTATTTTATTTTGTTTTATTTTATTTTATTTTATTTTATTTTATTTTATTTTATTTTATTTTATTCTCTGAATATTATATCTTCTCCTTTATCTTTTTGTGCTAACCAATTTTCTAGGGTTTTGTTTTCTTGTGTATGCAGGAAGCAATTAGAACAAGGAGCAAGAAAACAGCAGAACCTCTTCTTGAAGGTTTAGACGAGAGTAGACGGAGGAGAAGAATTCGAACATCTAGAGAACTTTTCCCTCCTCCGGAAACTCTGTTGCAACCATCACCATAAGGTTTTGTTCATAGCACAGAAAATATGGAGAACAACAATATCAGAAGAACTCCTGCTGATTACACCAATATAGCTGGACCTCAGCACTTTAACAGTATAGCTAGACCTAGAGTCAATGCAGCTAATATGGAGGTCAAACCAGCACTGATCCAACTGGTGAAAAGCAACCAATTCAATGGGTTATCTCATGAAAGCCCATATGAGCACCTCACTACATTCAATGAGATCTGCAATACAGTGAAAATTAATGGGCTGCCAGATGAAGCGATCAAACTTAGCTTGTTTCCTTTCTCATTAGGAGGCAACGCTAAGCTTTGGTTGAATTATTTCCCAGAAGGAAGTTTCACAGAGTGGGAAGTAGTGGTAACAAAGTTTTTAAACAAGTACTTCCCACAATCAAAGGTGACAAAAGGCAAGCAATAGATTTCTTCATTTAGGCAAGGCATGGAAGAATCACTGAGGCATGAATGGGACAGATACAAAAGCTTGCTAAGAAAAACACCCACGCATGGCTTTGAAGAAGAGGAAGTAGTCTTAACTTTCCTTGGAGGTCTTGGTTCACAAACCAAGATGATGCTTGATGCCTCAGCAGGAGGAAATATTAAATGGAAAACTCCAGAGGAAGCAACCGAAATTATAGAAAACATGGCTACTAGTGATAATGAGCTGAACAGTGAGAGAGAAGCTCCTATGCAACAAAAAGGAGTTCTCTAATTATAGACACATGATGCCTTGCTAGCATAAAACAAGATTCTAACTCAACAGTTGGAGACTCTTACTAAAACTCTTGCACAATTGCCTAAAGAGTTGAAGACTGCTGCACAGGTACAAGATCAGTTGTGTGAATTATGTGGAGGCGACCATATCAATGGTCAATGTTCCTTTCCAGTAGAAGCCGTAGAGGATGTGAATTACATGACCAATCAATACCGTCAAGGGAACTACAATCAAGGGTGGAAACCACACCCAAGCATTGGTCAAGGGCAAACTGGGCAAGCTGGTCAATTTAATAAGCAGCAGCAACCAACCTTATGGCAGCAGATCTCTATGCCTAATGAAAGGTCCATGAGGATGGAAGAAACTCTTAATAATTTCATACAGAAAGCTGAGTCTACCCAAAAGAGCACTGAAGCTGCTATCAAAAATTTGGAGATTCAGATGGGGCAGATCACCAAGCAGGTGGAAGAAAGGCCAAATAGAAATTTTGGGGCTAATACTGAGGTTAACCCCAGAGAAGAATGCAAGGTGGTAGAGAGTGCTGAAGATGAGACATTTGAGTTAGAAACAGAAGAGAGAAGAGAAATAGAGAGAAAAAATACTTCTCCTTTTCCAATACATCAAGGGAAACAACTGGATTTTACAGAATTATTCAAGATGGGGGATAATGATGCACCTTGGGAGAAGATTCTACAACAAATTACAGTTTACACTAAAACTGATGAAGACGTCTCTACTAAGAAAAGACGTAGAGATGATGAGGCAAAGGAGTGTATAACTGTTAAAAAAGAGCCATTCCCTCCAAGAGCGATAGATCCAGGAGGCTTTTCTATCCCTTGTACCATAGGGAAGAAAAAGATTAAAAAAGCTCTTCTTGATTTAGGTTCAAGTGTTAACTTGATACCTTAGTCTTTACTGGAGCAAATCGGCAATGTTAATGTGAAACCTGTAAAGGTTAAGTTAGTAATGGCCGATGGATCTTCAAAGGAACCATGTGGGATTGCAGAGGACATTATAGTTTGTGTGGGCAAACTCTAGTTCTTGGCAGACTTTGTGGTGATGAAGATGGAGACAGAGAAGATACCTATCATACTTGGAAGACCGTTTATGAAAACGGACAGAGCTATCATTGATGTAAATGAAGGTATAGTGGTGCTCCAGGACCGAGAGGAGAGAGTGGTTGTAGACGTCTTTAAAGATGAGACGCAAACACAGGAGGAAGAAGCTAGTTATAAAGCTGCATTTCAAGATGCACACATGACTAGCCATAAAGATGAAAATCCCAAGGTTGCAGGTAACCATTGTTTGTTGTTTCAGGTGCACAAGGAACAAAAGATTGGAAGAGGAGGAGAAATTCCTGATCACTGGAAGAAAGGAAGACCCCAACTTGGTACACCCGTGAGAATCAAAAACAAGTTGTGGGTTGTGAAAGGCTTTAAAGAGAAGGAGATGATAGAGATAGAATCTCCACATTTTAGAAGAATCAAAATAGTGCACAGGAAACAGCTGAGAAGTTGGTGGGATAACAACATCAACTATGAAGAAGGAACTTGAGCTTTACTGGGTCAAGCTAATGACGTTAAAAGAGCGCTTGCTGGGAGGCAACCTAGATGATTTAAGAACTTTTAATTTTATTTTAGTTTGTAATTTTTAATCTGTTGAACATTATTTTGTAAATATTTTGTTGGATATAGCATCTACTGAAGGATGCTAGCGTCTACTGAAGGATGCTAAGATTGTAACACCTACTGATGGGTGTTGGTGAGAAAATCTTGCACCTACTGATGGGTGTTGGTAAGTTTGTAATACCTACTGATGGGTGTTGGTAAGATTGTAACACCTACTAATGGGTGTTGGTGGATTTGGGGTCAGGCTCGTGACGTTAAACAAGCGCTACCTGGGAGGCAACCCAGTTGATTGATTGTTTTTGTTTGTTTCATTGTAGTAGTAATAGGGTTGTGCATAAGTAATATGAGCATTGAATTGCAGGGAACCAGTGAGGGGCATGTTTAGGAGGCACGTATGTTAAGAAAAGAAGGAGAATAGCACTTCACGAAAGTGCCGCTGAGCGGCAACTTACCGTTGAGCGGTACTCTCGCAGAATGGGCTTTAGTTCCCCTTAGCGGGACCCGAGCCCATTAGGGTATTTTTATACCCCAAGCTGCGTTTTAGGTTTTCTTTCCAGGCTTTTCTCTGCACAAACACTCCCACATACCTTTTCCAAGGTTTTCCACATCTTTTCCCTCTTCCCTCTTAAGAAAATTTCTCTTCCACTCACTTTTTCACTAGTGTGCCATCTAAGTTTGGGGTTGGAAGAGAGCATCTTAGCTTAGAAGCATTCTCATTGCATCTAGTATCTCCACCCAAGTAAGTAAAAAGCATTTTGTTCATTCTAGGGTTCTTGATTTTGAATGTGCTTGTCAAAGCATGAATATTTAGGGGTTTTGATTTCTATGCATGATTTGATGATATATTTGATGTTTGAACCGATTAAAATGCATGATTTTGAACTAGAAAACTGAAAATTGCATTTGGGTGGAGTTAGGACAGCTTAAAAAGAAGTGTTTCAAAATTCTGCAGAGTTGCCGCTCAGGGGTAAATCTAGCTCAGTGGTAAACATTAGGAGGACTAATCTGACACCTCTTGCAAAGTATTGGATAGCATTTTCCCATGCCAACATTCAGCCATGTTCACATGTGTCAGATATTACTCTCAGCAGGGCACTCTTCATCTACTGTGCTATCAGGGACTTAAATGTTAATATTGGGCAGGTGATAGCTGATGAAATTAGTGTGTGTGCCAATACCTCAAATAACAAAGAACCTTTAGGACATCCCTCCTTAATCACTCACCTTTGCAAGTTAGCAGGGGTGGACATTTCTGCTCCATCATTTGAAAGGCCAAGAAAAGCCATTGATGAGGCCTATTACAGACAGTACTGTGAAGGTGAGGAGGCATCTCAGCGAGTTCCACCACGCCGTGCTCGCAGAGAGAGAGGGCAAGCACAGAGCCAGACATCTGTTGAGACACATGAGGCAGAACCGTTCCAGATGAGAGACATGTACATGTCTCTTATAGGTGCTCAGCTACAGTCCATTCACAAAGGGCAGGTGGCTACTGCTGAGATGATTGTGGGGATGTATGATACACCTCCAGCCCACAGGTGGACTATGGAGGAATTCCATAATGTTGTAGCTTGGCCAGAGGAGTCGGTGCAAGGAGGAGGAGCTGAAGCAGCTGAAGCTTCAGTTAGGGAGATGGAAAAAGATGAAGCTGATGATGATGATGCATTTGAAGATGATGAAGATGAGGAAGAAAAGGAAGATACAGAGGACAGCTCAGATTGATGAGGAGTTGAGATAGCATTTACTGATGAATGCTATCATATGCTTATGCTTTTGTTGGTTTAAGTTTTCTGAACTTATTTATTTTTGTTTTAGATTAGGGTTGATGTACTCTATTGGAAACTTGGTTTGTTATGATGGTTTTCTATTGACTGTGATTGTGTGATAAGTAATGCTTGATGATGATTATTGATTGATTGATGTTGAGATAGATGTTTACATAAAATGCTTATACAGGTGATTCACAAGCTTTGTGAACAAATGCAGGATATTATGATTGTGATTGTGAGATTAAGCAGGATGTGTATGTCAAATGTGAATGAGCTTATATGTGAGGTTTTGAGCTCCAGAGTTTTTGGTATGATTGAATGTTGTTACTTTGCTCAGGTTTTCTATGATTGAATCAATTGCTTGCTTTGCATCATATGATCAAGGTCGTTTGTTGGAACCCTTTTATTGGCCAAATTCATAAAGTTAGCCCACTAAAAGAGAACACTTTGTGTTCTATCCTTTGAACCCTTAGCCTTGAACATAAATTGAAAACCCTTGTTGAAAAACTTTACCTTGAGTTAAGTAGAAGATCTTGTGTGGTATTTTTAAATGTTCAAGTTTGGGGTTGTTGGGAAAACATGAAAAAGGAAAAGCATTGAGCTAAGAGCTAAAAATTAAGAATATGCAAAGAAAAAGAAAAAGAAAAGAAAAGAAAAGTAAAGCTCAATGCAAAGGCAAGTTGGGAAAAATAAGAATAATTGTGTTATGATTCTCTTAACTCAAGGATTTTGTGATCCAGAAAAACCAATTTTCTTGTTAGCCCAGCCACGTTATAAGCCATTGAAAAGTCCTTGTGATGATGCATGCTTGTGAATGTTTTTAATTGTGGTAAAATGAAAGGCAAAATTAATTCATGTGACATTGTGATAGTAGAGTGAATGAGTGATTACCTCTTATACACTTGTGTGTGAGTGAAGCACTATACCTAGTGAGGAAATATTCCATGAGCACATGAACATCCATGCTTAATTGATTGATCATTCATGAAAAATAGCATTTGTTGGAATTTAAATGACTCTGTGAACACTAAAGCATGTGCACATCTTGATTGAAATCTTGGTCATAAGTTTGATTGAAGTCTTTACTTATCTTGAAAAGAAGATTTTTGAATGAGTGAACCATCATATGAATTGGTTGAAGATTGAGTTACATCTTGTTTGCTTGAGGACAAGCAAAGTTCAAAGTTTGGGGTTGTGATAACAGTTGAAAAACTGTTATTTTCATGCTTAAAATTGATACTAAAAGCAACCTTTAACACTTAGAAACTAGCTTGGAATCATGCTTTTATTCATATTTTCATAAATAATGAGCTGGACAGGTTTATGCTTGATTTCAGTGTTTTTGTGCAGGTTTTAAGATGAATTTAGTGAAAGAAGTGAAGAAGGAGAGATATGGAATCAGAAAAGACACCAAAAAGTGAAAAAGGAGAAGCCGCAACTGCCGCTCAGCGGCAGTTTACCGCTGAGCGGCACTCAAGAGTTCACGGGGGATCCGCTGAGGGGCAAAATGTCCGCTGAGGGGAAGAAACCAACTCACGCACTTACCGCTGAGCGGCACTTTACCGCTGAGCGGCACACTTATGGGCTTGGGCCTAAATTTTCTGTAATTTTAGAATAGTATATAAGCTTTAGGACGTCCTAGTGTTTGTATCTTTGGCAGAAACGAAGCAAACACTCTCTCTTCCACCCCTTTGAAGGAGAATCTTGGATGTTCAGGCTACCTCTTCACCTTTCTAGGGTTCTATCTTTCATTCTTTCATTATTATTCATCTAGTTTCACCATGAATATGGTGAACTAAACCTTGTATTGTTGTTGGGGAATCAATGTAGTCTTCTGAAACTCTCATATATGGAATTTGTGTTTATATCTTATATTTAAGACCTATGCTTTCTTTCATCATTAGTTAGGGTTTTTCCACTTTGCTCAATGCTTGCTTTGTTTAACTCATTCAATGCATGATTATTGATTTTGTCGATACGGGAACGTGCGGGGAAGTCTAGATCCGGGGAATTTCTCCCAATAGTATATTGGTTGTCGTTAAGCTCCTGCACTCAAAGAACTACTTATTAGGAATGCTAGGAATTGTATGAACTCGTAATTAGGGATAGGCCTTTTTGCAAGGTAATTTAGAGAGTGGCATTTAACAATGATGAAAAGAATGTTGAATTCCTAATCAACCATGGAGCGGCGCGATGACGCCTCACTGACTGGGTAGAGATTGAAAAATGGTGCGAGGAGCCCCCAAGGCACCACTCTCGCACACCAGCAAAAGTGAGTCAAGCTGGCGTGAAGAGCTGCTACCCCCTATAAGGGGTTATTTTGCAAAAGGCAGATTTGTACAAGTATATACACATTTTCTGAGCAGACATAAGTCCATATCTCGAGCTACACAACGAATTTGGACGAGATTTTTTGCAGGAATCCTTAGAAAAATGGTATCTCCTACCCCACCAAGTTTCATATTTTTCTCAAACGGAAAGTATTTTATTTTTATTTTTTCCAAAACCCGAAAAACCGTAAAATCGGGAAAAATGGAAAAGTGCATCTAGAGGTCGAGTTTTGAGCTGATTTTTCCCAATCCACTTCATACCAACATAAGTAAGCTTCCCTCCATATTTCATTCAATTCGCTCGCGGGAATTTTGTTTTATGACGTTTTTACAAAACGGCTAAACTTCAAAAATTTAAAACTACCTCAAGATGGTTTGCTTTTGCAACCAAACCTTCACAGCATTGTTTTGGGACCATTTGAAGTGTTTTCCAACCCATAAGTCTCAAAAATCATGACTTTGAAAAATTCCCAAATTTTGGCCCCAACCATCAAACCCCAAAAACCAACACTTTGAAAATTTCACAAACTTGGCTAGCTTGAAAACCCACAAAAATGAAAAATTTCTTGCACCAAGATTTTTAGGGTAGCCTTTTGGTGATATAAAGAGGGAATTCCAACCATCAAACCCAAAAAACCAACACCTTGAAAATTTCCCAAAACTTGGCACCAAGCACCAACTTAGCCAAGTTTCACCACCAAACTTGGCTAGCTTCAAAACCCACCAAAATGAAAAATTTCTTGCACCAAGATTTTTAGAGTAGCATTTTGGTGATATAAAGAGGGCATTCCAACCATCAAACCCCAAAAACCAACACTTTGAAAATTTCCCAAAACTTGCCACCATGCACCACAAACATAGCCAAGTTTCACCACCAAACTTGGATAGCTTCGAAACCCACCAAAATGAAAAATTTCAGGCACCAAGATTTTTAGGGTACGATTTTTGTGATATAAAGAGGGCATTCCAACCATCAAACCCCAAAAACCAACGCTTTGAAAATTTCCCAAAACTTGGCACCATGCACCACAAACTTAGCCAAGTCTCACCACCAAACATGGCTAGCTTCAAAACCCACCAAAATGAAAAATTTCTTGCACCAAAATTTTTACAGTAGCATTTTGGGGATATAAAGAGGGCATTCCAACCATCAAACCCAAAAAACCAACACCTTGAAAATTTCCCAAAACTTGGCACTAAGCACCAACTTAGCCAAGTTTCACCACCAAACTTGGCTAGCTTCAAAACCCATTAAAATGAAAAATTTCTTGCACCAAAATTTTTACAGTAGCATTTTGGGGATATAAAGAGGGCATTCCAACCATCAAACCCCAAAAACCAACACTTTGAAAATTTCCCAAAACTTGGCACCAAGCACCAACTTAGCCAACTTTCACCACTAAACTTGGCTAGCTTCAAAACCCACCAAAATGAAAATTTTCTTGCACCAAGATTTTTACAGTAGCATTTTGGGGATATATAGAGGGCATTCCAACCATCAAACCCCAAAAACCAACACTTTGAAAATTTCCCAAAACTTGGCACCAAGCACCAACTTAGCCAACTTTCACCACTAAACTTGGCTAGCTTCAAAACCCACCAAAATGAAAATTTTCTTGCACCAAGATTTTTACAGTAGCATTTTGGGGATATATAGAGGGCATTCCAACCATCAAACCCCAAAAACCAACACTTTGAAAATTTCCCAAAACTTGGCACCAAGCACCAACTTAGCCAACTTTCACCACTAAACTTGGCTAGCTTCAAAACCCACCAAAATGAAAATTTTCTTGCACCAAGATTTTTACAGTAGCATTTTGGGGATATATAGAGGGCATTCCAACCATCAAACCCCAAAAACCAACACTTTGAAAATTTCCCAAAACTTGGCACCAAGCACCAACTTAGCCAACTTTCACCACCAAACTTGGCTAGCTTCAAAACCCACCGAAATGAAAAATTTCTTGCACCAAGATTTTTACAGTATCATTTTGGGATATAAAGAGGGCATTCGAACCATCAATCCCCAAAAGCCAACACTTTGAAAATTTCCCAAAACTTGGCACCAAGCACCAACTTAGCCAACTTTCACCACCAAACTTGGCTAGCTTCAAAATCGACGAAAATGAAAAATTTCTTGCACCAAGATTTTAGGGTAGCATTTTGGTGATATAAAGAGGGCATTCCAACCATCAAACCCCAAAAACCAACACTTTGAAAATTTCCCAAAACTTGCCACCATGCACCACAAACTTAGCCAACTTTCACCACCAAATTTGGCTAGCTTCAAAACCCACCAAAATGAAAAATTTCTTGACCAAGATTTTTAGGGTAGCATTTTGGTGATATAAAGAGGGCATTCCAACCATCAAACCCAAAAAACCAACACTTTGAAAATTTCACAAAAGTTGCCACCATTCACCACAAACACTAGTGCAGAAAAGCTAATGGACGTCCGTTCTTTCGCACTTTTAACGTCCGCTCTTCCTCCTATGTCTATGCGGGTAACGTTAAATCAGACGTCGGGGGCACCAAGCCGGACATCTATATAGACGTCCGTTGTTTCAGCGGATGTCCATATACGTCCGCTTGAAACAATGGACGTCTATATGGACGTCCGCCCTCTGGAACAACGAACGTCTATATAGATGTCTGTGCCCTCGCCACCGGACGTTCAGTTCCATGAATCATCTGTGTAGGGGTTGGCGGGGTGGACGTTTGTGTGTGCACTGTCGGACGTCCATAGACGTCAGTGGGTGCACTAACGGACGTCTATAGACGTCTGGCAGTGCACCAACCGACGTCTACTGGGCGTTTTTTTTTTAAAAAATTTATTTTATTTTTGCATTTAAACCACATCTGAAAAGCAGAAAATTGGCCCAGAACAATTTTGCAATAGTAATACGTTTCATATGAACAAAGTTCTATTTAACGTGGAGTTCAATCCACTAACAAAACTATCATAATATAACTTAAACTAAAAATAACCAATGTTCAACAAGAAATAATAAAACTTAAACTAAAACTATTCCTAACTCCATCTTTGCAGAAGATATGCGGTCCACTCCTGCCTTATCTGTTTAATTGTGTCCTCTGAAATAGGCGATGTACTCTTGAAGCGCTGCAAAATTCAAGAAAGATTCATTATGGTTTCATATATGTTGAAGATGAAATTGATTTGTAATGTATTGAAGGTGTATATCATTACCTCATTCCAGTCATCTGTAATGACAGCTCGGATGATGGTCTTAATCCAACACATCACATAGAAGCCACATTCTCATGAATCTAGTTGCTGGTTACACTAAAATCACAAAGTAAAAAGTTAAGAATTTAGATCATTCACTAACATATAATAATAAATTAGAAACTATAAATGACTTACAACCTTTGGATACAAAATTTGAACAAGTTGACCACGAGATTTACCAATAACTCTGTACACATTGAGAACACAAAGTATAATTAATATGACTATATTTATCATAAAAGTTGAAGGTGAACATCAAATTCAAAGTCATTTTTGGAGAAACACTTACCCTTGAAGCATGGTTCTCAAGTCATTTTTCATCTTCCTGTGCAACGAACAAAACCATATAATTTTACATTGTTTGGGAATGATGACCATCAGCTGCCAGTGCGACCTATCACGAAGGACAAATAATTATTCAACTAATTAAGGAAACTATAACAATAAACTGACCACATATAACAACACCTACCCCTCAATGTATGGCACAAAGTATACGTCTCTTTTTGACTCATCCATCCATGTTTGCAAATAATGTTGTCTGTTTTGAAGTGTGTTACCAGACGGTTGAATGGTCTGAGGTTCAACAAATCCGTACATGGAAGACCGACCTTGGTCTACAACGATTGTGTCCATGTACCTAAAACAACAAAGTTAAGTTGTTAGAAACTAAAACAATGTAAATAAAATTAATATGAAAGACCAAATTGACTATCTTACATGCACCACAGCTGAATGATGGAAATATTCAACATCCTGTCTCCCCCAATAACCTCCAATGCATCAGAGAATGTGATATAAACTAGCACATGTGGGGGAAGACCAAATACTCTCAAATCCCAGTATAGTTCTAGAGATGTTTTCTTCAATCTGGGTAATTTTGTCATTAGCTTTGATAGAGGATCATCCTCCGCTTCAGCCATCTCATCATCATCATCTACTGTATCATCAATTGGCTGCTTTTGAGGACGTGTGAACTGAAGATAAGAATTTACGTCAAAGCGTTATCAACAATTATTTAAAGAATAAACATATAAATACTAAGGAAAAAGACATTATACCTGTGGAGTGGCGATGTGGGACATGATCAATGCTCTGGGCCAGGCAATAAACGATCCTATGGGCTCCCGCACAAAGTTAATTTCTGGAGTGGGAACAGGCACCTGAGCCTGGGGATCCCGAACCTCGTCAATGGTCACACGCACGTGCTGGGGTAATATGGGAACCCCATGAATAGTCTCCCCTCCCTCAAGCACTCGTCCGACAGCCACAATGCGTGGGGGATCCCCATCAACCAACAGCTCATACTTACCGCTATACTGAGTGGGGTCTACAGCTGAGCATGATCCTCTAGTGCTAACACGAGGTGGTGTGGGAGCATGTCTTGTATATACCGTCTTCTGACCATGCTTCAACTAAAGGTAACTAGTGTTTTCTTCACATATGGGACATGCAAAACGACCTTTAACACTATAACCGCTCAAGTTTCCATATGTTGGGAAATCATTTATAGTGCAAAAGAACATTGCACGCAAACGGAAGTGTTCCTGAACATGTGAATCAAACACGTCGACCCCTTCTTCCCACAACAATTTCAAATCATCAATTAAAGGTGCTAAGTAAACATCAATGTCATTTCCAGGTTGTCTAGGACCCGATATCATCATGCTCAACATCACATATTTTCTCTTCATGCACAACAAAGGAGAAAGATTGTAAATCATCAACATAACTGGCCACGAACTGTGTTTGCTACTTAAGTTTACATAAGGATTCATACCATCTGTTGCAAGTGCAAGCCTTAAGTTTCTTGGATCTGCACCAAATTCAGGGAATTTGTCATCAATCTTTTTCCATTGTGGAGAATCAGTAGGGTGTCGAAGAAGATTATCGCATTTTCTTTCGTCAGAGTGCCATTTAAGGTTTTTTGCATCTTCTTTAACAGAGAACATACGTTTGAACCTAGGTATTATAGGCAAATACCACATAACCTTAGCAGGTGCACCATCATTACCTTCATTACTAGTGTCTCTGTCAGATTTCTTTTTAAAACCGGATAAATCACATGTTGGACAATACTTTAACGAAGCAAACTCCTTTGTGTACAAAACACAATCATTAGGACAAGCATGTATCTTTCGATATTCAAGACCCATTGGACATAAAATTTTTTTGGCCTCGTAATTACGAATAGGTAGAGTATTATTTTCTGGAAGCATCTCCTTCAACAACTCCAACAACTCGGTGAAACTTTTATCCGTCCATCCATTCCTTGCTTTTAAACTAAACAACTTTAAAGTTGAAGACAGACGTGTAAAGTTCGAGCATCCTGGGAACAACGGTTCCTCTGAATCATTAATAAGAGAATCATACAAATTAGCCCTTCCAAAATTATCTTCACCAACATCACGTATCATGTCCTCTAAATGGTCACTCATCCATTCTTCCACATAATCCGTTCCTCGTGACGTGGTAGGTTGGTCCAGTACTTCTCCATGCCAAGTCCAAACGGTATAAGTCCTCATTATGCCATACATGAATAGATGGTCACGCAGATTGCCTAAGTGTTGTCGTATTTGATTAAGACAACGGACACAAGGACAAAAATATGTCCCGTTGACAGACTTAGCATTTTGTTCAACGTATTGCAAGAACTTCGAAACACCCTCATCATATTCTTCACTGATGCGACGTTCGTTCATCCAGCTTCGATCCATACTATGTTCATAAAATCATCAGTTCAAGTTTTTTAACTCTCACAAGGTTAGGCCCTACCCATTCAAAAAAATTAATTTTCATAATTTGCTCAGACACGTGCATTGAAGTCTACATCATAAAATTGATAAGATTTCGGCAGCATTTCGCATTGGTTTCCGAAATACACGAAATGAGAGTAGTCAACGATGACCACAATCAATTATGCATTCGGAGAACAACACAAATACTGAACCGAAATTTTATCAATCTTATCATAAACTCCGATTCACATGTCATTCCAAATTATGAAAATTAATTTTCTCAAACTGTCTAATCGGACAATTCAAAATTTAACAAGAACGATTAAAAGATTAATCGTTTGTGTTAAATTTCAAACGGGAACTATGGGTCACTCAATGATTTGATACTTCAAATAACACAACTAGTACATGCATATTCAAAAGCCAATAACACATGTACACTTTACAGTAAAAAAACATGCATACACAAAACCCAATTACATGCATACAAAAATTTATCCACCAATATAAGCTAACCTGAAAAGAAGATTCAAAATGAAAGGGAGGGAAATCTTGGAGGGAACGGCCAAAACGTAGCCCAAAAAGAGTCAAAAGTAGCCGTCCAAGAACACGCAAGACACTGCACAAAAACAGACCGAAAACGATTTTTAATCGGTTCAAATGAAAGACATTTCATCATAGAGCAATTTAATCGGATTAAAAGTAATTTTAAACGGTCCAAAAGAGAGAAAACCAACCTCGAAAATCAATGGCGCAGCAGCAGGGTTCGGCCTTCGTGGGGAAGAAGATGAACAGTGAGAGCGTAACTGCTCTCGGTTCGCGCTGGGCATTTTAATGCTCTTAGACGTCCGGTACGGATGGGCCGGACGTCTATAATATTATAGACATCCGGCCCATTACTAATATGACGTCTTTAGGAATTTAAAATTGATATTCGCGGGGGCTTTTAGACGTCCGGTCACGGGGCACGAAAATCTATAATATTATAAACGTCCGTCCCCCCAGGCAGACGTCTAAGATTCTGATGAAAACTAAATGCTTCAACTCCCCCTATCAATCCTTAAACGTCCGTCCTACGGGGCGCGGACGTCTATAATATTATAGACGTCCGCTCCCCTCAAAACGGACGTTCAAGGGACTAAAATCAATTAATTCCCCAACCACTCTGTCAGTCCCTGGAACGTCCGTCCTGCGGTGCACGGACGTTCGTGCCCTCCCAGGACGGACGTTCATGGGGCTGACGGGGTAATTGAAGAATTAGGTTTTAGTCCCTTGAACGTCCGTCGTGAGCAAAGCGGACGTCAAAAATATTCTGGACGTCTGCTCCCCCCAGGACGGACGTTCAAGGGACTGAAGCCAGTTAATTCTGCAGCCACCCTTGTTCGACCCTTGAACGTTCGTCCTGAGGACGGACGTTTGGGCCCTCCCAAGACGGACGTTCAAAGCATTTAGTGTTCAGCATTCAGTCAGCCCCTAAACGTCTATCCAGCCAGGACGGACGTTCGCGGCCTAATGAATGTCCGCTCCACGCTCACGGACGTCTACAATATTATAGACGTCCGCTCGCGCCCAGGGCGGACGTTCAAGTGGCTGCCACTGGAGTTGAAAGCGTTCAGTGGTGAACGACCGTCCCACTTTCACGGACGTCTATAATATTATAGACGTCCGCTCCCTCCCAGGACAGACGTTCAAGTTGCTGACATGGGAATTGAAAGCGTTCAGTGTTCATCCCTATGAACCTTCGCCCCACTCCCACGGACGTCTATAATATTATAGACGTCTGTTCCCTGCCAGGACGGACGTCTATAGTTTCACTTATTTACGAATATGTGATGAGTCGTTATTTCTTGAATTATATTTAGTTTATTGCACTTAAATAAACCAGGGAATTGTGTTTAATTGTTTGTTATTTCCTCGTTTTCCGAATTGTGCTTAATTTGGTCAGAAATTTGTAATTATGCTAATTTGGGTTTTCTGAGCTGATTAAGTGCATTTTTGAAGTGGAGGAAAATTTCGGAAATACATTTTGGGACATCAGGAAGAATGCCAAATAAATTCAAGACTCTCCACACAGACATTTTAGAATTAATTAAATTGCAATTCAGTAGTTTAGAATTTCTGTATCAACTTTTACATTTTGGGACAATTTTTGGTAAATGAGACTAGACCCAAAATGTGAAGGAAAATGACTTGGCACCTTAGGGTTTTTGTGTGGACCCCACCCTTATTAAAGGTGACCCACGACCTTTAGGGCAGCCGCCAACCAGTTACTAGTTTTGTTTTTCTCATTCGGCTTTTGTTTTTGAACACGGTTTTTCAATGGATTAATGAAGAGAATGTTTTGGTGTTTTGGCTGAAAACGTTGTTGCAAAGGAAGCTTTTATTGAATTTCATTTTCTTGCTTTGACTGGTGCATGCAGTTTCGTTTTCAGTTTGCCATTTAATCTCATTTTGGCTCATGAAATACAAGGAGTGAAGTTTAGGTCCAGTAATACTTCATTATTAAACTGTATGGTGGGCTTTATTTTGGAAGAGGATGCGCTAATTCCAGGAGCTGGAAGCACACACGAAGCTGTTGTTGCTGCCATGTCCAGCAAAGCATTTCATTCTTCTTGCTAGCAGCGGTGCACACGGTTGGAAGCAGCTCTCGGTTTATTCAAGCAGCTGCTACGTGGATCTCTTGGGAAGCACATGGTGACAAATTGCTTTTGAAGCTTTCCTTTCATTTCGAAGAAAAAGGAGCTGGCAAGTCTGGGAGGTGCGTGCTTGGAGAGATGAACAGGTGTTGACGGAAGGGAAGTCCAGCTTCAAATGAAAAGGGCTACACGTCCAAGAGCATCACACTGCCACGTCAGGTTTGCTGCATCCAGCCAGCAGCACACGGGTTACATCCACATGGCCCAGAGAATTCCACAATCACGCACACAGTAGCAACACACTCCACACGGCCCACATGGACAAAGGATTTTGGGCTTGAAAGAGTGGTGTGCACGGTGAAGAGAGAATGTTGGCTTACTATTGGAGAGCTGTCACGGCCCATCCAGCAGCGTCCAGCGTGGATGTGGGTCAATTAATATGAAGTAGGGCAGCCGCCACCTGAGGAGGGAAGGGGAGGATTCATTCACTTTTTAGAGAAGAAGAGACCTGGAGAAAGGAAAAACACAAACATCAATTCATGGAGGGCTACGGCTAGCTTGAAGACACACGGTCTTGGTGGACAACTCTAGAGCACCCTTTTAGTTTGATTTTAATCTTAGATAAAATAGGCACTCATTACTCTGCTTTCATTTTGCAAGTGCTGGATTTATTAGGAATGTTTGTTTAAATTTTAATTGAATGAAAGGTACATTTTAATTTAGTTGGAGCACTACGCACTGTTACGGTGTGGATGGAGTCTTTTATTACATTATCTTTTAAAAACAAACGGTGCATTCCCTTTTGGAGCAAGAGGCACACTGCAAGTCCATGATGGAGGACACACAGCTGTCACGTCCAGCTTGGTGTACAAGGAGATTTCTTTTATTTGCAACAGTGCACATGCGGTGATTAAATGGGGGAGGAAAGGTGACTTTACTTTGGTGCAGTCCAGCCGCCACTTGCCACTTACATTTTCATTTTTTTTCTTTGACCGGGGCTATGGGAGAACGCTGTTTGTGGAGATTGAAACAATGCACATGGCTGTCACGTCCAGGGGCTGCACTAAGACTTTGTTTCTTACGGTTGATGCACTCATCTTGTAATGTTGAATTTCCAATTAGTTTTCCTTTTTCTTTTGTTCATCTACAATTTTAATTCAATGCATTAATTTAATTTATTGTTTCTGAAATGTAATTTCTGTTTTACTGTTTTTATTTTACGGCAGTAATTTTGATTTTGTTTTTAATGTTTTACTATTTTTACTGTTTTCTGTATTTACTATTTTCTGTATTTTATGTTTTTCTGTATTTTCGTTTTTACTGTTCCAAATTTATTTTCATTGTTTCATGTAACTGTATTTTCGTTTTTACTGTTTTAATTTCGTTTTACTGTTTTGAATTTTATTTCAACGCTTTTAAATTTACCGCAACCAAAAAATTCACAAACCCTCCCTTTTCAGTGTGTGATCTGAGACTGAACCGCAATATTGGTCCTTGTGAGACGACCTAGGAGTCACTTCCTAGCACTATACTGCATTCTTTTATGCACAACTTTTGTGAGAGGTGCGACCCTCTCATCAATATGCCACCGGTCAATTACTTACGTTGGGGATTTGGTGGACGGACGTCTATGGGGAGACGTTATAAGCCAATTCTACACTAGTGAAACTTAGCCAAGTTTCCCCACCAAACTTGGCTAGCTTCTTAACCCACCAAAATGAAAAACTTCTTGCTCCAAGATTTTTAGGCTAGCATTTTGGGGATATAAGGAGGGCATTCCAACCATCAAATCCCAAAAACAAACACTTCGAAAATTTCCCAAAACTTGGCACCAAGCACCAACTTAGCCAACTTTCACCACCAAACTTGGCTAGCTTCAAAACCCACCAAAATGAAAAATTTCTTGCACCAAGATTTTTACAGTAGCATTTTGGAGATATAAAGAAGTCATTCCAACCATCAAACCCCAAAAACCAACACTTTGAAAATTTCACAAAACTTGCCACCATGCACCACAAACTTAGCCAACTTTCACCACCAAACTTGGCTACCTTGAAAACCCACCAATATGAAAAATTTATTGCACCAAGATTTTTACAGTAGCATTTTGGAGATATAAAGAAGTCATTCCAACCATCAAACCCCAAAAACCAACACTTTGAAAATTTCACAAAACTTGCCACCATGCACCACAAACTTAGCCAACTTTCACCACCAAACTTGGCTAGCTTCAAAACCCACCAAAATGAAAAATTTATTGCACCGAGATTTTTATGGTAGCCTTTTTGTGATATAAAGAGGGCATTCCAACAATCAAATCCCAAAAACACACACTTTGAAAATTTCACAAAACTTGCCACCATGCACCACAAACTTAGCCAACTTTCACCACCAAACTTGGCTAGCTTCAAAACCCACCAAAATGAAAAATTTCTTGCACCAAGATTTTTATAGTATCATTTTGGGGATATAAAGAGGGAATTCCAACCATCAAACCCAAAGAACCAACAGTTTGAAAATTTCCCAAAAGTTGGCACCAAGCACCAACTTAGCCAACTGTCACCACCAAACTTGGCTAGCTTCAAAACGCACCAAAAGGAAAAATTTCTTGCACCAAGATTTTTACAGTAGCATTTTAGGGATATAAAGAGGGCATTCCAACCATCAAACCCCAAAAACCAACACTTTGAAAATTTCCCAAAACTTGGCACCAAGCACCAACTTAGCCAACTTTCACCACCAAACTTGGCTAGCTTCATAACCACCAAAATGAAAAATTTCTTGCACCAAGATTACAGTAGCATTTTGATGATATAAAGAGGGCATTCCAACCATCAAACCCCAAAAACCCACACTTTGAAAATTTCACAAAACTTGCCACCATGCACCACAAACTTAGCCAAGATTCACCACCAAAATTGGCTAACTTGAAAACACACCAAAATCAAAAATTTCTTGCACCAAGATTTTTAGGGTAGCCTTTTGGTGATATAAAGAGGGCATTCCAACAATCAAACCCCAAAAACAAACACTTTGAAAATTTCCCAAAACTTGGCACCAAGCACCAACTTAGACAAGTTTCACCACCAAACTTGGATAGCTTCAAAACCCACCAAAATGAAAAATTCCTTGCACCCAGCTCTTTACAGTATCATTTTGGAGATATAAAGAGGGCATTCCAACCATCAAACCCCAAAAACCACACTTTGAAAATTTCACAAAACTTGCCACCATGCACCACAAACTTAGCCAAGTTTCACCACCAAACTTGGCTAGCTTCAAAACCCACCAAAATGAAAAATTTCTTGCACCAAGATTTTTAGGGTAGCATTTTGGTGATACAAATAGGGCATTCCAACCATCAAACCCCAGAAACCAACACTTTGAAAATTTCCCAAAACTTGGCACCAAGCACCAACTTAGCCAACTTTCACCACCCAACTTGGCTAGCTTCAAAACCCACCAAAATGAAAAATTTCTTGCACCAAGATTTTTATGGTAGCCTTTTGGTGATTTAAAGAGGGAATTCCAACCATCTAACCCCAAAAACCAACACTTTGAAAATTTCACAAAACTTGCCACCATGCACCACAAACTTAGCCAAGTTTCACCACCAAACATGGCTACCTTGAAAACCCACCAAAATGAAAAATTTCTTGCACCAAGATTTTTACAGTAGCATTTTTGAGATATAAAGAAGTCATTTCAACCATCAAACCCCAAAAACCAACACTTTGAAAATTTCACAAAACTTGCCACCATGCACCACAAACTTAGCCAACTTTCACCACCAAACTTGGCTAGCTTCAAAACCCACCAAAATGAAAAATTTATTGCACCGAGATTTTTATGGTAGCCTTTTTGTGATATAAAGAGGGCATTCCAACAATCAAATCCCAAAAACACACACTTTGAAAATTTCACAAAACTTGCCACCATGCACCACAACTTAACCAAGTTTCACCACCAAAATTGGCTAACTTGAAAACCCACCAAAATCAAAAATTTCTTGCACCAAGATTTTTAGGGTAGCCTTTTGGTGATATAAAGAGGGCATTCCAACCATCAAACCCCAAAAACCAACACTTTGAAAATTTTCCAAAACTTGGCACCAAGCACCAACTTAGACAAGTTTCACCTCCAAACTTAAATAGCTTCAAAACCCACCAAAATGAAAAATTTCTTGCACCAAGATTTTTAGTGTAGCATTTTAGGGATATAAAGAGGGCATTCCAACCATCAAACCCAAAAAACCAACACTTTGAAAATACCGCAAAATTTGGCACTAAGCACCAACTTCGCCAACTTTCACCACCAAATTTGGCTAGCTTCAAAACCCACCAAAATGAAAAATTTCTTGCACCAAGATTTCTACAGTAGCATTTTGGGGATATAAAGAGGGCATTCCAACCATCAAACCCCGAAAACCAACACTTTGAAAATTTCCCAAAACTTGGCACCAAGCACCAACTTAGCCA
>NC_142166.1:28999426-29149399 GCF_029865625.1 Vigna umbellata
TGCCTCCATTGAAACTCACCGTTTCACTTAAGCCCATACCAGCATTGGCAGCCCAATTATCCAATCAGCAACAGTCTTCCAATTGCAGCACCATTGTAGCAGGCCAGCGCTGCCTTCAATTTCACTTGCAGCAGCTTAATGTTAAAACAGTGGCCCAAAACAGCGGCCCAAATTTAATCCAGCAGCTCATTTCAATTCAACACCTCTCAATCAACTTCTATTATGGCCTAAATGTTGTCCCAATCTGTAAAAAATCAAACAACAATTAAGAAAAAGAAGAGAAATTATGCAATTAAAACAAAACATTTTTATTGAAAGAATTTCAGAAAAATACTAATTTCCTAATTATTAACAAAAGCTAAAAATTACACCTAAAAACCTCTTTTTAACTAAAATTTTATAAAACTAAAGAATTAAGAGAAAAACATAAAACTAATCTAATTCTAAGAAATTAAAAACTAAAGAAATCTAAGAAATGATTTTTAATAGAGAAAAATATGTAAATCTAGAGTGTTATCAGTAACTAATAATAAATAAATGACAATTCATATAAAACATCTCCAGAATAAGGCAGGATGTTCTTTTATTTACTTTTGGAATTAGGGCAAGGAAAGAAGGGGGAAGCTGTGTAACTAGAGTTGTGTAATTCTTATAGCTAAATCAATGCTGCCCCTGCAGCCATTGCTCCATTGCTCACTACTGTTTTCAATATGTACTTCACTACGACAATGTACTATTCAATGTTCAAAGCATCAAGTTTCTCTGTTTGAATCTTCAAATAGTGGAAGTTTGCAATGCTATCAATAAACTTAAATGAAAAAAATTTAAGAAAAGAGTAAACAAACTTTATAATGGATGTTTGTATTGGTGATCAAAGATCTTACAGTTAGTGGATTGCCTAATGACTTTCCAGTTTGAGGGTCCCAACAAATAAGTTCACCAGCCTTGCTCCCACTTACAAGATACTTTCCATCCAGTGACCATGCAATACAAAGTACCCAGTTCTTGTGTCCTGCATAAAATGTTAACAGCTATAATGCTATATATGACTCGTTAAAATTGCCGAAGCATTATGAAACTATAGAAATTGATATTAATTTAATAAGGAAGGATAAAGAATAGCTCTTTACAGCAGAGTAGACCATTGTAATTCTCCCAATACTATAATTCCCAGCCTTCACAGTCCCTATCCTTCCCTCTTATTATTTTCTCATTCCTTTGCAATAACCCCCACCCTCCCACTATTCTTTGCCAGCTTAGAATTCCATCATGATCCAGATTTAATAGCATGAACATTCCCCTTAGCAGTAACACACTGCTTCTCATCGAGAACCTTCAACTAATTCTAACTCCTTTTACCATTTAGTTAAATTGATCATTTATATTCTTGTACTTAATTAGCAGATACCAAGAACAACTTAACGTTTTTAAATGTCAAACCTTTGCAAGTGTACAATGGTGTCTGAGTGGTCAAGTCCCAAAATCGAACACTGGTATCACCAGAACCACTTGCCAGTTGTCGTCCATCGGGACTGAAGGCAACACTAAGTACAGCTTCGGCATGACCTAAAAATATAAACAACCGCAAAAATATGAATTCCAGAAAATTCAAAGAATAACACAAACTTGTGCTACAATAATCATCAACATCCAAACCACACTGTTGTCTCTCACAGTTTAGCAAGCACAATACAACATTGTGCCACTACGAATGGGAAAATACACAATATGTCTCACATACCAGAAATAGTTGCAGAACAACGATTCACAGGACGAATCCGGAAAATAGCTTAAGGTTGACAAACTATAGGCAAAGCCTTGTCCACCGAGACTGGAATAGTGTTAAAGTAACATTGCAAAGGAAAAGAAAAACATCATTACAAGTGCGTAATTCTTTGTATCAATTCTTTAGAAAGATGAAGATTTTTTTTCTCAAAATGTGTTAAAAGCAAGTAAATAAGTGAATTTACAACGAATTAAGAAGGAAAAAGAAATAATTTATTGTAAACAAACATGACTAACCTTTGTTTTTCTGCAAGTATGTTTCAAGTGGTGCAATGAGCTCCTCATCTGATATATAGAAAGCATACAGAAACTTCTCTTCCTAAAATGAAAGCATAGATAATCACTCAATGTTATAAATAATAAACAAAATGTAAAATAGAATTTGAGAAGAATAAAGGGACTTGCTTACATTGTTTTGAAGCTTATTAACAATCTGATTGAGGTGTTGAGGGCCAGCATTCTGAGGTAGGTACATGGGAGAGCCCAAGGGAGTTCCATCTGGGTCTGTCAAAAGACACATCACGTTGTTGATTATCTCCCTCTTCTCCACCATAGTCTCTGTCTCTACTTCCATTTTTCAATCAGGGATTTTCCTTCTCTTATGCTGAGATTCTCTTATGGATGATGCTTCTTACTCTTCCACTTAGGATTCTATTTGGTTCTATCTTCGTTGTCGTGCTGAAACTAATAAAAGTTAGTGAAATAAAGTCACACCGGCACAAACCCTAAATTACGCAGGACCCAAGACTCAGACTTCCCATATTTATGTTTTTTTTTTCTTTGTTAAATATCATCATTTCAAATTTTAAATTTTAAACTTTAAATTTTAAATTTTAAATGATGATATTCTCAACCCAACTCATTGGATTTATTTACGAAAACGACGGCAGATTTGGGGTTGAGAGTGGTGTGGTTTAGTTGGGGGAGGAACCTCGGTGACCTTCGTGGGGTGAGGAATTGACTGGGTACATAAGAGTTTTTCTCTGGCATTTTAACAAACACTTGAAGGTGTCGCTTCTACAGTGAACAAAAATTAGACTCTCCCTATTAGAATTCAAACTCGAATTGAGAGCTTCGTGAATGCATTAACCAAAACCCTTTTGGGCTTTTCTTCATGCATAAAAAAAAATTCTTACCTAGCCGTCGTGAATGATGCTCTGCCACAAATCCTTCTCTCCAGTGCTATAGATGCGTCGGAACGTTCTCAAACAAGACACGCACACGAATGGGGATAAAAATGCATGGTGATGGGTGGTTCTTCGTGCATCCCATCAAATTTCTACCTGCACCTCATCACAAGCTTCCGAAAATTTTGATCCGGAACAGGATTGTGTTAACTGTCTTTCGAAAAAGAAATTTTAGAATTGATCTACTGTGTTACGGAAAGTAAAATCCAGTTTTATGGAATTAAGGGACAGCCTAGCCTGCTAATTTTTTTTAAAATTTTTTTAATTATTTTTAAAATTCGTTTATCCATATTTAAAGCATATTTAATTATATAAATTTTTTAAAATTTTTAATTAATGTTTTCTGTGAGAACCTGATTTAATTAGCACACAAATCTACTCTCTGATCCTCATTTAATGCACCGTGCCACGTCTAAATGCACTCACACTTCCACTGCATGCGCTTGCCATGTGTCACGGTTGGAGCATTATGAGAATGTTAGTGGGAGACAAGTGGCGTGTGGAGGATGGGGAGTTCATTCTGTATGGGAAGAGAAAAATAATTCTGAAAACTCTCTCTCTTCCTCCTGCATGCTTCATCTTCTTCCCAGAAGTTCTGCTTTCAAATTCTCTGCTCTCTCTCTAAACCGTTTTCATCTTCTCTCTAAGATCACTCACCACCAACATCTCTGCTTCCATTTCAGAAACCGTAGAATCATTCACGGTGTTGTGAGCTTTCATTTGAACCGAACACATTAGAATTCTGTGGCTGGTAAGTTCTCGTCCCTGAACGTTCCCCTCTTCTGTTTCTGCGAACCAAATTCTGGTGTGCATGCATGAGTTATAGGTCTGAACCTTATGTCATTTTGGTTTCTTAGATTTAGTGAAAATCGTGGAGTGACTCGTTGGGTAGAAAGCCGTGAGAGCACTAGAGAAACCATAAGCATTTGGAAGTGCACTGCTAGATCAGGTAAGGGAAGCTTTAGTAATTTAATTTAATACTGGTTTGATGTCTATGACAGTAATGAAGTGTACTGGTTGTGTAAAACGTATGAAATATATGAATTTTGAGTGTGCCTGAATAAGTATAGTTGCACTGGATGTATATTATGAATGTTGTTTGAACCGTATGCAGAGAATGAGATGTATGATTTGGAATATGATTGAAATTCTGTATGATTTGGAACGATAATACTTGGAACTGGATGTTGATGATGATATGTTTGAAACTGGAAAATGGAAGATTCTGTATTGATGAAATGATAATATGAATTCTGTAATGTATGAGATTTATGTTAAAGAAAAATTCTAAGTTATGGATCGTATGAAAATTTTGAAGTTAATGTGAATGAAAAATCTGGAAAATCTGATCTTCTCTGATTGATGATGTACGCTCGTCATCGAACGGTCTTATACCGTTCGGTTTCCCTGGAAAATAACTTAGAATAAGATTTCTTTCATTTGGAGAGGACTCTGATTAAGAACGAGCGTTATTTGTGTGTAGAGCTAGTTTTGAGCGTTCTGCTCAGCTTAGAGTGTCCAACCATTTAAAATAAATTGAAGAGTATTTAGGACGCTCGGTTTTGTTACCAGCGTTCGTCATAAGCAGCGCTTAGTATTAGACTGAGCGTTCGTCCAAATGAGCTCTCGGTCTTAGATTGAGCGTTCGTCCTAGTTAGCGTTCGGTCTGATACTGAACGTTCGTTCAAATGCGCGTTCGTTCTATTTTGGTGCTCGGTCATTGACCTGGCGTACGTCCTAAGGAGGGTTCGGTTTATACTGAACGCTCGTCCTTATTATTGCTTCGTGAGCGAACGTAACTAGCGTTCGTTCAAAATTCTGAATTAACGTTCGGTCATTGACTGGCAGTGTTCGTTTCCGAATTTAATAATGCTCTGATTATTCTTTGAATATATTTAAAATGTGTTTGTCCTTTTGATTTAACCTCAAGTCTTTATACTTAGAATTTTCCTAAGTATTACTCTGATCTTCTAGACTCAATCTCAATTAAATTACTCATTCGTTTTAACGTTCGTGAATGGATAATGATTCGTTTCTTTTGTTCAGAAACGTGATTGCAGTGTACTGTAATACATTCATCCTGATCTATTAAGTGAAAAACTTTTGTTTAAATTAAGAGAGTGGAACACAGAATGGAAATCTGAATAAGAGGAATGGATAATAATGTACGAATGACATTGTGAATGAATTTTTATTGGATTGGATTGTGAACGAGCGTTCCAAGGAGGAACGTCTCCATGATGTGAATGTGAGAAGTTATGTAGTATGACCATGGTAAAGCTGCTGATGGCTGTTCATCCTGATATTCCGTGAGTGCTCATCCTCATGTAGAGGGGAGTAGGTCATGCGTGGGAATGGCAGGAGGCCCTAGTCCTACTGAGTACTTTGGACTGATAGGGTTAACCTCGGGTGGCAGCTGTTGAGGGCATCCCAGTTACTACACCACCCGGGTGCAAGAACGCCTGTAGATACATGGCTTCATACAGTCCGGACAGTCGTCATTTATGAGAATTTGGATGAGTTATAATATGCTTTGTGTATGTACTGTTATTGATTTGTATGATTGATTTTATATGTTAAAGTTTATGTTGGTGGTATGAATTAAATTACCTAAGCTTACCCTTGCAATTTCCTTGTGTTGTCTACTGTTTTTGTATGTCCGTCTTGTCAATGCAATGATCATCCGTTGTGGATGTGAGCAGATGGTGAGGCACCCCTTGAAGCAATGCTGGAAGAAGAAAATTTGGAGGATGCCAACTTGGTAGAAGTAGAGGTTAAAGCTGAACAGTAGAGTGTTCGTTCTTTAGAAATTGCTAGCGTTTATGTGCTGTATTTTGAGACGTTCGATTATTTATTTTGTAAGGCCGTTCGTCCAGATTTTTGAAGCCTGGTAGTTAGAAAACTGAACGCTGTATAACTTTGTACGTTCGGTTTTTATTTTGAGCAGCTGTTGTAAATATTAAGACTGCACTGTAATTTCTGTAAATGTGATTAGTTCTGATTAATAGTAATTACTATTTATTGGGATGTTACATTTTCAATCAAATAAATTAAAATAATATTATATTTACATATCATATTATTCTATTATAAATAAAAAATAAAATTTAATTTATAATTATAATGGTTTAAACTACAACACTAATATATATTTATATTCTTAAAATAATATAACATAAAAATATTAACTTTTAATCTATTTTATATTTTAATTTAAAAAAAACGGGTTAGTAGAACTTAATCAATTATTTCCCCTTATATTATCCTTTCAGGTATTAGCATTTTATCATTTTTCCTTATATTTAAGTGATATGCGGTATGTAGTAATAATTATAATCAAGTATATTGTTTGGCTTGGTTAATTCAGTAAGATGCATGAGTTAGTGTAATTAAATGTGTTCAATTCCTATAATCCAATGCACCCTTGTTTTGTACTTTCATCATAATTGTTCTCATAAATTAATGCAAATTATAAAACTTAAAGGCTTCAATAATCTACATTTTTTAATTATGTTATTTAAAATTATGTACTGAACCTTATTTTCACTTTTTTAATTCCAATTATCAAAATTAATTTTTTTTTAAAAATGTCTTTTTATAAAGTACATCTTGAAATAACAAATGGATAAAAATATTTTAAAAATACTTTTTTAAATTACTCTCTTTATATTCGAATTTTCTTTATGTTTTAAAAATGTATTTTACGGAATGTACCAAAAACTGTCTTTCGAATTTTAAAGCGAAGATTATTCAAAAATGCTCTTCTACTGTGTAGATTTCGAAATGTATTTCTTAAAATAAGTTTTCGAAATCTACGTGTGTGTTGTAAAATACTTTGTAGAATGTAATAAATAAAAAAAATGTTTATGAAAGTATTTTTTAAGATGGCATTTTCAACCAAAGTTTTGAAGAAGAAAAAAATAACATAGAAAGTGGAAAATATCTTAATTTAATCGGAAGAAAAAAAAAACTTAATCTCAATTTATATTATCGAGAAAGAACATTGTTTCGAGGTTGGAAATAAAATCATGTAAGTTCAAGTGTGTAAAAGAGTGCAAAGCAGATAATAATGTTTTTAAATGGACAAATGTAAGGACCGTGCGTCTTTTTTTAAAAAGAAGGAGTGGGGAAGGGGGGGCAGCTGCACGTTTTGATGGGAGAAGGGCTCCAAGTCCAGCAAAGAAGTGGAAACAGTAGCTGGTGGGTGGTGGGTCTCTCCACTCTGAAGTGCTTCAACCACCACCAGGAATCTTCATCATTTTCTTCATAAATGAGTTTGGCACTGAGGAATGGAGGGAGAGGGCTCATATCCGTCCAACCAAGTGGAGTGCCCAGTTCTACCTTCTCTTAAAAAGGATGAAACCATAGATTCAAGGAGGTGTTGGGTTCTGCATATGAAGGAGTGAAGAGGCTTGCTGCAGATCTGGGAGAGGTGAAGCGGAGATCGTCGGAGTTGCAGCTGCAAAATCTTGAGGAAGATAGATTCAAGATTCACTAAGGAAGTCTTCAAGAGGTAAGGGGAGCTAGATCCTTTTCTCTGGATTGTATGAACTATTCGTGTACTGAAATAAATAATATACTGCCGTGGATGAATAAATTTTATATTTAGAGTGACTTTGTGGTGTATGAATCTGTATGAGTGGTTGTTGAATTGTGCTGTTGAACGTGGATCTGGGAAAAACGGAATGAAAAATGGGGTTTCTGGGAAATCTGGAAATCTGCTGCGTTTCTGCAGAACTCTGCAGAACGAGCGTACGTCAATGGTGCTCGACCAATAGTGGTTGGCAAAATAGAACGAGCGTTCGCCCGTATAGCGTTCGACCTTAAATTTAATATTCTTAGGTAAGAGCCTTGCACGTTCGGTTTTGAGTGTATTAGTAAGCGTTCGGTCTTGATGTGGTATTTTAGGTTTCAATCACGGTCGTTCGGTATCAATCTGACATTCTTAGGTTTGGATCTTAAACGGTCGGTTTTGATGTACTAGTTAATAGCGTTCGGTTTAATTTGGTAATCTCAGCTGGTGATCTTGAGCGTTCGACCATAAATTGATATATTTAGGTTTCAATCTGGAGCGTTCGGGTTTAGAATAATAGTAGTTGTAGGCGTTCGTTCTTAAATTAGAATTCTGGAGAAGTGATTTTGAGCGTTCGGTATTGGAGTATTAGAAATTGTAGCGTTCAGATCGAATTAGTATTCCCAGGAGTTGATTTAGTACCGAACGGTCAGAATGGATTTAGTAGCGTTCGATCCAGTTTTGATTTAGTACCGTTCGGTTAAGTTGAAATCATTCGTCCTCAGTTCTAGACGTTCGGTCGATATTTTAGGTGTTCGTCAAAATGATCTAGGTGTTCGGCCTTGATCTTTGAGCGCTCGTTCAAACAGTGTTTACTTCAATAGGGTGTTCAATGGTTTTAGCGTTCGGCGAAATAGTGTTGAATCCATTATGATGTTCGGTTTTAGCGTTCGGCCTAAGTACTCGATCATAGCGTTCGGCCCAATAGTGCTTCATTGAATATGGTGTTCGGTTTTAGCGTTCTGCCAAATAGTGTTGAATCCATTATGATGTTCGGTTTTAGCGTTCGGCCTAATTGTGTTCAGTGTTCGGTTTTAGCGTTCGGCCTAAGTACTCTATCATAGCGTTCGGCCCAATAGTGCTTCATTGACTATGGTGTTCGGTTTTAGCGTTCGGCCAAATAGTGTTGAATCCATTATGATGTTCGGTTTTAGCGTTCGGCCTAATTGTGATCAGTGTTCGGTTTTAGCGTTCGGCCTAGGTACTCGATCATAGCGTTCAGCCCAATAGTGCTTCATTGAATATGGTGTTCGGTTTTAGCGTTCGGCCAAATAGTGTTGAATCCATTATGATGTTCGATTTTAGCGTTCGGCCTAATTGTGTTCAGTGTTCGGTTTTAGCGTTCGGCCTAATTGTGTTCAGTGTTCGGTTTTAGCGTTCGTCCAATTGTGTTAAATCTCTTAGCGTTCGTCCAATTGGCATAATGGCGTTCGGCTTATAACGCTCGGTGAATAGTGTTCGTCCATCTAATGGTCTGCAAATGGTGATGGGTTCTAAGTTCCTTTGCTCTTGGGTTGAATTATGTGTACCAATGTTTGGAATATATGTTGTAACGTGAATTATGTGAAAATATGTGAATGTATGAGATATGTTGGATTTGTTGTGATAATATGGTGGTATCTGGTTATTCATGACTTGGGTTAAGGTTCAAAGTAACAGTATGATTCATGGACGTAATTCCATGATCCTCAAGGAGAGGATACATGGTGGTGTTTTGGGGTTGTATATAATGATTACATGGTAGCTCAGTTTTGGGGGTCATCCTGAAACTCCAATGGTCTTTCTTCTCATGTAGAGAGGATTGAACATATGGTGAGGAGTAGCAGGAGGTCCTAGTCTTGGATGCTTCCATATGATCCAAGGTGAGTGATAACGGATTAACCTCGTGATTGTGGCCGGGCGGGAGTGCCCAAAGTTCCACCGGGCGGTAGTGCCCAAGTTTCACAAGGCGGTAGTGCCAGGGCAAGAGTGCCCAAATTTCATAAAGCCACCACGAGTGCAAGACCCGCCATAGCTCGGTAATCATTCTAGTCCGGACGAGTCGGTCTATAAAGCAACAAGTCGGAGTATAAAGTAACAAGTCTTGTGATGTCAGTTTACCATGTTACATGTCGTGTGAGTGCGTGAATTGTGGTTTAATGAGTATGCTTTAATTGTTCTTTTATATGAATATATGTATGATAACATGAATTAACTGTGCTATCTGTATAACATGCTTTTTATATCTAGCTCACCCTTGCATTGTTTGTGTTGTGTGCTGTTTGGGTATGTTTCTTTGGCGATGATTATCCACTTGGATGGGAGCAGGGGTGGTAGAGGAGATTCCCTTGGAGCAAGAGCTAGTGGATAACGAGGTTGCGGTTTAGTCGGCTAGGAACTTTTCTAATCGAACACTTGTAGTGTTCAATAATTTAAACTGTTAAGTTTAAATTTTCGTTCCTTTTTTATTTGGATGACTGTAATTTCGCATTTAATTACACGTCATACTCCGACTGTTCTCTTTATTTAGATGTTGACGTCTATATTGTATAATATTGGTTATTATATAATCGGGATGTTACAACAAAGAAGGTAAATATGTAATTTTAAAAAAAATGTAACAAAACGAGGACTGTAAAGAGTAGGATCTAACATGAATCAGCATTCCTGATGAAGCCCAAGAAAGAGAAACGTAACGGCCCAGTTTTAGTAAATATCGAGGCTTTCTTTTTGTACTTCCAAATTTCTTCCTAAACCTCCAAATTTATCTAAAACTTCGAAATATCCTTTGACCTTTCACTAGGGTAAAAAATGTAAAGTCTAATTTCTTCCTTTTATTTTTAATACAACCCTAACTTTTTTTCACTCTCTCCATACAATTTAGTACTTCAATTTTTATTTAATTTTTTTCTATTGTTTATATGAGGATAATATTCTCATGAGAAATTTATGCTATATTTAAATTAGATGTCTAAAACCATAGCTGATCTGAGAATGAAAATTACATTTGGACTTTAGATAGCAGATTTTGAAATCGTGTTAGACAAATAACTAGACTTCTAAATCTCGTTATAAATAAAATTCCAGTTTTTAAAATTTGGTGTACCATTGAAATCTCTAATTAAGAAGGTAATTAATTTCCAAATTCTATTAGAAAAATATTAGATTTTGAAATTTAATTAAGTAATTTACCGTAATTGACAACAATAAAACCAAACCTAAAAACAATTTTTTTAATTTATTGAATTAATTCATCACATATGAAAAAAAATATGATCGGTTGTCAAATTATTTATATAATCTTTTTACACATTTTATTTGTGAAAGAACATAAATCTAACAAAGGTAAAATTTATAAAACTAAAAGAAATCTTTCACCTTAATTATGACGAATCTAACTACCAATAATACAACATTAAGATAGAATATCTCACTGAACATAACTAAAATTGAGATTAACAAATTCATAAAACAAAATAAACAAAATAAATTTAAAAGTATAAAATAAAAAAAAGCAATAAAACAAACAATGTAAATTTGAAAAAATTAAACTAAAAACAATACCATATTTTCAAATTAAAAAAAATACTTAATAGAATTTTGAAATTTAACTGTGTCCTAAACATAAGTTTGAAATCCAATATAATTTAACCATATTTCAAAATCTGATAAATTTTTAAATAAGATTTCCAATTTGATTAAGTTCTTAATTAAATTTCAAAATATGATGTATTTCTATATCTAATGAATTATATTGCAATGTTAATTTCTTAATCAAAGTCTAAATTATAATAATTACTATGATTACTTGATTTTGTTTGAAAAAATATAAAAATAATTTTTAAAAAATTAATTAAAAATAAATGTAATAACCCAAAATATAACGATTAACCATATCTTAATCATTATATAATTAATAAGATAGAACAGTTATAAACTATAATATATAGTACATGTAACATTCCGATTATATAATAACAAATATTACATAATAAAGACGTCAACATTCCAATAAAGAGAACAGTCGGAGCATGACGTGTAATTAAATGTGAAATTACAGTCATCCAGAAATAAAAGAAACGGGAATTCAAACTTGAACAGCTTAAAGAGTCAAATACTACAAGAGTTCATATGGGAAATTCCTAAGAAGACTACTCCGCAACCTTAGTATCCTCCAGCTCTTGCTCCAAAGGGATCTCTTCAACAACGTATGCTCTCATCCAAGTGGATGATCATCGCCAGAGAAACATACCCAAACAGCACATAACACAAACAATGCAAGGGTGAGCTAGATATAAAAAGCATGTTATACATATAGCACAGTTAATTCATGTCATTCGAACATTATATGGTCTCATTTTCTCCAACTATATAATATTGATTTTTCCATGAGACAATATTGTAGTATTTTCTACCTGTTGCTAATGCCTACTGAGGAATGTTACATCTTTATTCCCTTGCAGATTTCTACTCATCATAATGAATCAAACAAATTACCAAGGGGAGGCCTTGATAAAATGACATTGATTGAGGTCTGAAAACTGGTTCTTGATGTATCTTTTGATCTTTCAATTTCTAACATTCATTTAACCTATGAGCAAACTATTTGTTTAGGTCGGTCCACGGTTCTGCTTGAACCCAATTAAAATATTTGGTGGCAGTTTTGGAGGCCCGACATTATATGAGAATCCATTTTATGTATCTCCAAATCAGGTACCAATCAATATATTTTTCATGTATGCTTTGAATTTTTCTTTCCAGATAAGATATATCACACCTGTATATCAAATATGCTAGAAAAATACAATATATAAACAAAACTAAAAGAAAAGGCAAAATTTAAAACCCATTAACCCATGAGAAGAGTCTCAATGGCTTCGAAGAAAAGTGCTGACATTTCAGGGGTTGGAGACTTGATTGCACATTTGATGCCAGGGTTTCCAATCACTGGTAAGTTTAATTAAGAATGGAACCCCTTTAGGGAGTTTAGCTGAGAAGTAAAACACGTCCTTGATAGCAATCTTGTGCTTTGCAATAAATAACATATTTGGTGCAACCAATTGTTCCAGAGTTGCGTCTGCACTGCTAATTACCTTTCGCAACAAACGCACGTCGGACATCCGTTTAAGGCCAAACGGATATCCCACATCCGTTTTGGCCTATATCCGTTTGGTCTTCGCGAGTTCTGTTCAACAATACAACTACCAGAAAGATAGTGCACAAGCAACGACAAAACAACATAGATCCAAAGCCAAAAAATAATAATACACCATAAATTAAACTATCAAACAAGGCTAAACAATAATGTTGAAGAAAACTAGTGAAGAAAATCAACTTGAATGGAGAGGAAAATAAACCGAAGAAAATCTGGATCACATTTCTCGATGCTTCTCCACGCTCCTTCATACTAGAAATCAACAACAATGGAAGCAATAACAATGGAAGCAATGAAACCCAAAAGGAAAATGGGAAAGAGACAAATGAAGGAAAAGAAAAGGAAAGGACGAAGAAATGAGAGAAAGTGAGAAGGAAACGGGGAAGAGAGATATATGTGAGAGATGGGTGGGGTGCAGCTGAAGAGCAAAATTGACATGAAATAGAGTTTTCAAATCAATTAAAAAATCCTAAACAGTAAAAATAAAAAGGTTTTAACTAAAAAAGAAGGATAAAATTGGAATTAAATGAATTTGGAGAGGTGGAGGAAGCACAGTGTGGTGGTAGAGGGAGTAACACCCGTACAAATTTGATGGGATGCACGAAGAAACACCCAGCACCATGCATTTTTATCCCCATTCGTCTGCGTGTCTTGTTTGAGAACGTTCCGACGCATCTGTAGCACTGGAGAGAAGGATTTGTGGCAGAGCATCGTTCACGGCGGCTGGGTAAGAATTTTTTTTTGTGTATGAAGAAAAGCCCAAAAGGGTGTAGGTTAATGCGTTCACAAGGCTCTCAATTCGAGTTTGAATTCTAATAGGGAGAGTCTAATTTTTGTTCACTGTAGAAGCGACACCTTCAAGTGTTCGTTAAAATGCCAGAGAAAAACTCTTATGTACACAGTCAATTCCTCCCCCACGAAGGTCCCCAGGTTCCTTCCCCAACTAAACCACACCACTCTCAATCCCAAATCTGCCATCGTTTTCGTAAATAAATCCAATGAGTTGGGTTGAGAATATCATCATTTAAAATTTAAAATTTAAAGTTTAAAATTTAAAATTTAAAGTTTAAAATTTAAAATTTAAAATGATGATATTTAACAAAGAAAAAAAAAAACATAAATATGGGAAGTCTGAGGTCTCTGTATGATGGATCCTGGGTCCTGCGTAATTTAGGGTTTGTGCCCTTGTGACTTTATTTCACTACTTTTTTTAGTTTCAACACGACAACGAAGATAGAACCAAATAGATCCCCAAGTGGAAGAGTAAGAAGCATCATCCATAAGAGAATCTCAGCATAAGAGAAGGAAAATCCCTGATTGAAAAATGGAGGTAGAGACAGAGACTATGGTGGAGAAGAGGGAGATAATCAACAACGTGATGTGTCTTTTGACAGACCCAGATGGAACTCCCTTGGGCTCTCCCATGTACCTACCTAAGATTGCTGGCCCTCAACACCTCAATCAGATTGTTAATAAGCTTCAAAACAATGTAAGCAAGTCCCTTTATTCTTCTCAAATTCTATTTTACATTTTGTTTATTATTTATAACATTGAGCGATTATCTATGCTTTCATTTTAGGAAGAGAAGTTGTCGTATGCTTTCTATATATCAGATGAGGAGCTCATTGTGCCACTTGAAACATACTTGCAGAAAAACAAAGGTTAGTCATGTTTGTTTACTATAAATTATTTCTTTTTCTTTCTTAATTCGTTGTAAATTCACTTATTTACTTGCTTTTAACACATTTTGAGAAAAAAAAATCCTCATCTTTCTAAAGAATTGATACAAAGAATTACGCACTTGTAATGATGTTTTTCTTTTCCTTTGCAATGTTACTTTAACACTATTCCAGTCTCGCTGGAGAAGGCTTTGCCTATAGTTTGTCAACCTCAAGCTATTTTTCGGATTCGTCCTGTGAATCACTGTTCTGCAACTATTTCTGGTATGTGAGACATATTGTGTATTTTCCCATTCGTAGTGGCACAACGTTGTATTGTGCTTGCTAAGCTGTGAGATACATCAGTGTGGTTTGGATGTTGATGATTGTAGCACAAGTTTGTGTTATTCTTTGAATGTTCTGGAATTCATATTTTTGCGGTTATTTATATTTTTAGGTCATGCTGAAGCTGTACTTAGTGTTGCCTTCAGTCCCGATGGACGACAACTGGCAAGTGGTTCTGGGGATACCAGTGTTCGATTTTGGGACTTGACCACTCAGACACCATTGTACACTTGCAAAGGTTTGACATTTAAAAATGTTAAGTTGTTCTTTGTATTTGCTAATTAAGTACAAGAAATATAAATGATCAATTTAACTAAATGGTAAAAGGAGTTAGAATTAATTGAAGGTTCTCGATGAGAAGCAGTGTGTTACTGCTAAGGGGAATGTTCATGCTATTAAATCTGGATCATGATGGAATTCTAAGCTGGCAAAGAATAGTGGAAGGGTGGGGGTTATTGCAAAGGAATGAGAAATAATAAGAGGGAAGGATAGGGACTGTGAAGGCTGAGAATTATAGTATTGGGAGAATTACAATGGTCTACTCTGCTGTAAAGAGCTATTCTTTATCCTTCCTTATTAAATTAATATCAATTTCTATAGTTTCATAATGCTTCGGCAGTTTTAACGAGTCATATATAGCATTATAGCTGTTAACATTTTATGCAGGACACAAGAACTGGGTACTTTGTATTGCATGGTCACTGGATGGAAAGTATCTTGTAAGTGGGAGCAAGGCTGGTGAACTTATTTGTTGGGACCCTCAAACTGGAAAGTCATTAGGCAATCCACTAACTGTAAGATCTTTGATCACCAATACAAACATCCATTATAAAGTTTGTTTACTCTTTTCTTAAATTTTTTTTCATTTAAGTTTATTGATAGCATTGCAAACTTCCACTATTTGAAGATTCAAACAGAGAAACTTGATGCTTTGAACATTGAATAGTACATTGTCGTAGTGAAGTACATATTGAAAACAGTAGTGAGCAATGGAGCAATGGCTGCAGGGGCAGCATTTATTTAGCTATAAGAATTACACAACTCTAGTTACACAGCTTCCCCCTTCTTTCCTTGCCCTAATTCCAAAAGTAAATAAAAGAACATCCTACCTTATTCTGGAGATGTTTTATATGAATTGTCATTTATTTATTATTAGTTACTGATAACACTCTAGATTTACATATTTTTCTCTATTACAAATCATTTCTTAGATTTCTTTAGTTTTTAATTTCTTAGAATTAGATTAGTTTTATGTTTTTCTCTTAATTCTTTAGTTTTATAAAATTTTAGTTAAAAAGAGGTTTTTAGGTGTAATTTTTAGCTTTTGTTAATAATTAGGAAATTAGTATTTTTCTGAAATTCTTTCAATAAAAATGTTTTGTTTTAATTGCATAATTTCTCTTCTTTTTCTTAATTGTTGTTTGATTTTTTACAGATTGGGACAACATTTAGGCCATAATAGAAGTTGATTGAGAGGTGTTGAATTGAAATGAGCTATTGGATTAAATTTGGGCCGCTGTTTTGGGCCACTGTTTTAACATTAAGCTGCTGCTGCAAGTGAAATTGAAGGCAGCGCTGGCCTGCTACAATGGTGCTGCAATTGGAAGACTGTTGCTGATTGGATAATTGGGCTGCCAATGCTGGTATGGGCTAAAGTGAAACGGTGAGTTTCAATGGAGGCAGCTTTTGGGGGTCATTGCAGAGTAGCTCATTTGAGAAAATAACATTCTCTCAAGCACATTCATTTGGAAGAGAGTAGAAACACTTAAGCTAGGGCTTGTGCGAGAGAAGGGAGAAGAAAAGCTCTCGCCACTTACCCAAAGAAGAACCTGACCGGTGAAGCTGAAGACGTGACTGGAGCGCGATCCTTGCCAGAGAAGAAGCTGACCGAAGCTTAAGTGGATCGGAGGGTTTGAAGAGCAAAGCTTTTGGAGACCGTTGGATCAAGGTGAACCTCGAAGCGTCATAGCAAGGTTTTCCCTCTCCCATTTTTCTTTTCCCCCTTCCTTTTCTCTTTTCGTTTTTGATCCTATATAAAGGGCCTTCACCATGTAAATAGGGAGATATAGAGAACACTTCTTCATATACTTTTGAGATACATTTTCAGACGCTCTGTAGATTAGGGTTTTTACGCTTTTCTTATAGTAGAGATATTGTTCTTGTTTCTGGATTTCGCTGAGACAATTGCGAGAGTGACAGTCGCGAGAATATTGGTGACTTCCGGTATAGTTGTAATCTTCTTTTCATATTAATAAAGTTCTATTTCGTATTCTCGTTTGTGTTGAGATTGTTCTGTGTTCTTGATTTCTGCCATTGTTATGTTTTGAGAAAATGATTTGGATTCTGATTCTCTGCAATTTTATGATTTCTTTCGGAATTAAATGTCTCCATAGTGAGCATTTTTCATCGAGATGTCTTCTCGAGACAGAGAAAAGTCCAATGCATAAAAATTGATTCAAATTTGTGTTTCTTGAATTTGTTTGTGAATTTTAGATTGATGAATAGGCTAATGAACCTTGGTTGGAAAAATGAGTGGAAAGAGTCAAATTAAAGTTCTGAAATATGAACTAGAATACCCTGGATTGGGATTCACATTATCATGATGTCTTCTTGAGAACTCTAAGCACTCTTTTATTCATATCAATGTACATTCACCTATGAAATCAATTATGTCTTTGCTTTTGATAGTGATAGTTGAAGTTCAGTTTGAGTTTTGATGTTCCAGTTGTTTACTTTGAGTATTTTAGAATTTATGATCTGCTTTACTTCTGTTTCAGCCTTTACATTCTTGTTGATATGATGCTTTTCAATCTTGAGTTTTAAGTTCTTTTCAATTTGGTTTTATTTCTGATTTTGTTCCAGTTTTAGTATATAGGTTTTGTTTTGGATATAAATAGGTTTAATCTCTTCATTACTTTAGCTTAGGTTTTATTTCTTTATTTTCTTCCTTCTTTTATTTTAAAATAGATTATAGTTTCGCTTTTCTTAATTTTTTAATTTCTGTGTTTTCATTTTAAATGTCCCCACCTGTTTAGTAGTAGTTAGTAAGTAAATAATTAGTAAATAAATACAAGACTTAACTCTACATTTTAAAACTTAATTTTGTTGAGTCCTAGGATTGATATTCTGGTTGCCCTATGCTACATTAGTGGGGACCAGATTTTGTTCTGATTTTAGGCGACAAAAATCAGTTTAACAGTTACATATTTCAACTATTATTTGTTTTGTTAACTATTTACTTTTAAACACATATTAGTATAAGGGTGTTTGTGTCATGAATTCTATATGATGTGTTTCTTTGATAATATAATTCAAATTATTCTTAAATATAGGGTCACAAGAAATGGATTACTGGTATCTCTTGGGAACCTGTCCACCTGAATTCTCCATGTTGTCGCTTTGTAAGTGCCAGCAAAGATGGGGATGCTCGTATATGGGATGTTTCTTTAAAGAAATGTGTTATGTGCCTTAGTGGCCACACACTTGCAATAACATGTGTAAAATGGGGTGGAGATGGTGTGATTTATACTGGGAATTTTCTCTCTCTTTACCTCGTCCTAGTTTCTGTGAAGTTTAGTCGGGATTTTTATTTGTGCTCATTGTCATAGTTTACATATCCCTGCATTCCCCCTGTTAGACTGGAAATATAAATTCATTTTGGTTCAATTCTCATTTTATGATTTTAACTCACGTTTTTATCTCAAGAGATTTTATTTTCTGTACTTTAACTGAACTGATCCTAGTGTTTACTGATGCCTGTAGTTGGCTTTTCCCTTGTTTTGGTTAAGTTAATGTCTTAATTATCATTCTGTAATTCTATTAACTGCTTGGAGCCTATCTGTGTTGCTTTATTACAGTTCTCAGGATTGTACTATCAAAGTCTGGGAAACCACGCAAGGGAAACTAATCTGTGAACTTAAGGTGAGCCTCATCCCTTTTCAGTTGAACTTTTCATCTGCATGTTTATTTTTTAACATGGTTTTTGTTATGCATGACCCCTGTTTCGGATCTGGTGTAACTTTTTTCTTCATTTAGTGTTTTGATAATATCTTCTCATCAGATGTAGCTACCTATTGGTATTTTTCTATTTCAATCTGGAAGGATTTCGATGTTTTATTTTGAATCAATGTTATGTAAATTTGTTATACAGTTATTGAAAGGATTAGTGACAAATCAGGTCACAAGGATGATACCGCTGTATTACCATGTTGAGAAGAGAGAAACCAAGATGGAATATAATGAATTTCGTGTATTATACATATGAAGAAGAAGGATGGTAGCTCGCAACTGTGTATCGACTATCGATGTGTGAATTATGATGTGGTCGTTGTTGGTTTCGTTATATGTTGTATGTTGTGATTAAATAAATTAAATTACATAAGCTTACCCTGTTTATCATTAGTTCACTTCCTCAAATTTTCACTAGTTCACTTCCTCAAAATTGAGTTCAAAACCAAGTTGAACTCTGCCTCATCACCACAACACACTCATAACTCATATTTCTTCCAGTCTAGATGCTTGAACATGACATTAAACAGCTCACAAACAAAAAATGACAGACCCATTATCAAAGATGATTTAAAAAAAAATTAAAACCCAAGGTCACAAACACAAAGAAGAGATATGGCTTTTGATTTCAAAATTTTGGATGGTGAGATAATGAAAACCACGTCGCGCCAGAGAACATAATGCGGCAACGACGATGACCATGCAATACAAAGTACCTAGTTCTTATGTCCTGCATAAAATGTAAACAGCTATAATGCTATATATGACTCGTTAAAATTGCCGAAACATTATGAAACTATAGAAATTGATATTAATTTAATAAGGAAGGATAACGAATAGCTCTTTACAGCAGAGTAGACCATTGTAATTCTCCCAATACTATAATTCCCAACCTTCACAGTCCCTATCCTTCCCTCTTATTATTTTCTCATTCCTTTGCAATAACCCCCACCCTCCCACTATTCTTTGCCAGCTTAGAATTCCATCATGATCCAGATTTAATAGCATGAACATTCCCCTTAGCAGTAACACACTGCTTCTCATCGAGAACCTTCAATTAATTCTAACTCCTTTTACCATTTAGTTAAATTGATCATTTATATTCTTGTACTTAATTAGCAGATACCAAGAACAACTTAACGTTTTTAAATGTCAAACCTTTGCAAGTGTACAATGGTGTCTGAGTGGTCAAGTCCCAAAATCGAACACTGGTATCACCAGAACCACTTGTCAATTGTCGTCCATCGGGACTGAAGGCAACATTAAGTACAGCTTCGGCATGACCTAAAAATATAAACAACCGGAAAAATATGAGTTCCAGAAAATTCAAAGAATAACACAAACTTGTGCTACAATAATCATCAACATCCAAACCACACTGTTAAAGTAACATTGCAAAGGAAAAGAAAAACATCATTACAACTGCGTAATTCTTTGTATCAATTCTTTAGAAAGATGAAGATTTTTTTTCTCAAAATGTGTTAAAAGCAAGTAAATAAGTGAATTTACAACGAATTAAGAAGGAAAAAGAAATAGTTTATTGTAAACAAACATGACTAACCTTTGTTTTTCTGCAAGTATGTTTCAAGTGGTGCAATGAGCTCCTCATCTGATATATAGAAAGCATACGACAACTTCTCTTCCTAAAATGAAAGCATAGATAATCGCTCAATGTTATAAATAATAAACAAAATGTAAAATAGAATTTGAGAAGAATAAAGGGACTTGCTTACATTGTTTTGAAGCTTATTAACAATCTGATTGAGGTGTTGAGGGCCAGCATTCTAAGGTAGGTACATGGGAGAGCCCAAGGGAGTTCCATTTGGGTCTGTCAAAAGACACATCACGTTGTTGATTATCTCCCTCTTCTCCACCATAGTCTCTGTCTCTACTTCCATTTTTCAATCAGGGATTTTCCTTCTCTTATGCTGAGATTCTCTTATGGATGATGCTTCTTACTCTTCCACTTAGGATTCTATTTGGTTCTATCTTCGTTGTCGTGCTGAAACTAATAAAAGTAGTGAAATAAAGTCACACCGGCACAAACCCTAAATTACGCAGGACCCAAGACTCAGACTTCCCATATTTATGTTTTTTTTCTTTGTTAAATATCATCATTTTAAATTTTAAATTTTAAACTTTAAATTTTAAATTTTAAATGATGATATTCTCAACCCAACTCATTGGATTTATTTACGAAAACGACGGCAGATTTGGGGTTGAGAGTGGTGTGGTTTAGTTGGGGGAGGAACCTCGGTGACCTTCGTGGGGTGAGGAATTGACTGGGTACATAAGAGTTTTTCTCTGGCATTTTAACAAACAATTGAAGGTGTCGCTTCTACAGTGAACAAAAATTAGACTCTCCCTATTAGAATTCAAACTCGAATTGAGAGCTTCGTGAATGCATTAACCAAAACCCTTTTGGGCTTTTCTTCATGCATAAAAAAAAATTCTTACCTAGCCGCCGTGAACGATGCTCTGCCACAAATCCTTCTCTCCAGTGCTATAGATGCGTCGGAACGTTCTCAAACAAGACACACACACGAATGGGGATAAAAATGCATGGTGATGGGTGGTTCTTCGTGCATCCCATCAAATTTCTACCTGCACCTCATCACAAGCTTCCGAAAATTTTGATCCGGAACAGGATTGTGTTAACTGTCTTTCGAAAAAGAAATTTCAGAATTGATCTACTGTGTTGCGGAAAGTAAAATCCAGTTTTATGGAATTAAGGGACAGCCTAGCCTGCTAATTTTTTTTTAAATTTTTTTAATTATTTTTAAAATTCGTTTATCCATATTTAAAGCATATTTAATTATATAAATTTTTTAAAATTTTTAATTAATGTTTTCAATCAAATAAATTAAAATAATATTATATTTACATATCATATTATTCTATTATAAATAAAAAATAAAATTTAATTTATAATGATAATGGTTTAAACTACAACACTAATATATATTTATATTCTTAAAATAATATAACATAAAAATATTAACTTTTAATTTATTTTCACTAGTGCAGAAAGGGGTTTTAACGTCTCCCAATAGACGTCCGTCCACAAAAGCCCCAACGTATATAATTGACCGGTGGCATATTAGTAAATAAGTGGAACTGTAGACGTCCGTCCTGGGGCTAGCCGGACGTCTATAATGTTATGAACGTCCATCCTTGGCGACGGACGTTTATAGGCTGAACAAAGTGAACACGTGTCAGCCCTTTGGACGTCAGTCCTTGGTCGAGACGGACGTTTATAATGTTCTGGACGTTCGTCCTGGGCGACGGACGTTTACTAGGCTGAACTAGTAAACACCTATCAGCTCTTTGAACGTCCGTCCTTGCCCGCGACGAACGTTTATACTTGAGTGAACGTCCGTCCTAAGTGACGGACGTTTATTTGGCTGAGCAGTGAAACCATTTGCAGGATTTGAACGTCCGTCCCTGGCCGAGACGGACGTTTATACTTGAGTGCACGTCCGTCCTAAGTGACGGACGTTTATTAGGCTGACAGTGAAAATCCATGTGCAGGCTTTGAACGTCCGTCCGTGGCCGAGACGGACGTTTATACTTGAGTGAACGTCCGTCATAAGTGACGGACGTTTATTTGGCTGAGCAGTGAAACCATTTGCAGGATTTGAACGTCCGTCCCTGGCCGAGACGGACGTTTATACTTGAGTGCACGTCCGTCCTAAGTGACGGACGTTTATTAGGCTGACAGTGAAAATCCATGTGCAGGCTTTGAACGTCCGTCCGTGGCCGAGACGGACGTTTATACTTGAGTGAACGTCCGTCCTATGTGACGGACGTTTATTTGGCTGAGCAGTGAAACCATTTGCAGGATTTGAACGTCCGTCCCTGGCCGAGACGGACGTTTATACTTGAGTGCACGTCCGTCCTAAGTGACGGACGTTTATTAGGCTGACAGTGAAAATCCATGTGCAGGCTTTGAACGTCCGTCCGTGGCCGAGACGGACGTTTATACTTGAGCGAACGTCCGTCCTCGGAGACGGACGTGAAAAGGCTGAACGTTTATAGCTGAACGTTTCAAGTACCCATTGCAGCCCTTAGACGTCCGTCTCGGCCAGGGACGGACGTCTACGAGGCTGAACGTTTCAATTTCCCAAGTAGGGACCTTACACGTCCGTTTTGGGCGGGCACGGACGTCTATAATAAACACAGACGTCCGTGCCCGTATAAACGACGTTTAAGGTACTGACAGGGTGGTTGGATATTTAATTCTCTTCAGGCCCTCAACGTCAGTCCTAAGAGGGCACGGACGTCTATAATATTATAGACGTCCAAGCCCGTATAACGGACGTTTAATGTACTGACAGGGTGGTTGGATATTTAATTCTCTTCAGGTCCAGAGACGTCCCATATGCGGGGCCCGACGTTTATACTATTATAGACGTCAGATCCCTCGTAGGACGGACGTTGAGGATCTGCCATGGGGAGTTGAAACGTTCAGTTTGTTCAATATAATAGACGTCAGCTCCCCAAAACGGACGTTTATCATATTACAGACGTCGGCGCAACCAAGGACGGACGTTTAAACCCACCCGCGAATATCATTTTTAAATCATCAAAGACGTCACATTAGTGACGAACCTGACGTCTATACTCTTATAGACGTCCGTCCACAAGCGCGCCGGACGTCTAAGAGTATAATATCGTGCTCCCGCGAACCAGTGACCAGTTAACGTTTGGAAACGCACTGTTCATCGTCTTCCACCGCAAAACGCTGCTGCGCCATTGATTTCCAGGTGAGTTTTCTCGTTTTTGGACCGTTTAAATTCATTTTCAATCCGATTACATTGCTCTGTGATGAAATACCTTTGATTTGAACCGATTAAAAATCGTTTTCGGTCCGTTTTTTTGCAGACTCTTGCGTGTTCTTGGAGGCTTCTTTGACTATTTTTGGACTGCGTTTTAGGCCGTTCACTCCTCCGTTTTCAACCTTTTCATTTGGAATCTACTTTTCAGGTTAGCTTGTTGGTTGAAATTTTTTTGTATGCATGTAATTGAGTTTTGTGAATGCACGTTTTTTACTGTAAAATGTGACTGCGTAATTGGCTTTTGAATATATCTGTATTAGTTGTGTATTATATAAGTATCAAATCATTGAGTGACACTTAGTTCCCGTTTGAAATTTAAGACAAACGATTAATCTTTTAATCGTTTGTGTTAAATTTTGAATTGTCCGATTGGACAGTTTGAGAAAATTAATTTCCATAATTTGCAATTCCATGTCATTTGGAGTTTAAGGATAAGATTGATAAAATTTCGGTTCAGTACTTGTGTTGTTCTCCGGATGCATATTTGATTGTGGTCATCGTTGACTACTCTCATTTCGTGTATTTCGGAGACCAATGCGAAATGCTGCCGAAATCTTATCAATTTTATGATGTAGACTTCAATGCACGTGGCTGATATAATTATGAAAATTTGTTTTTTTGAATGGGTAGGGCCTAACCTTGTGAGAGTTAAAACACTTGAACTAATGATTGTACGAACATAGTATGGATCGAAGCTGGATGAAGGAACGTCGCATCAGTGAAGAGTATGAGAAGGGTGTTTCGAAGTTCTTGCAATACGTTGAACAAAATGCTAAGTTCATCAACGGGAAATATTTTTGTCCTTGTGTGCGTTGTCTTAATCAAATACGGCAAGACTTAGGCAATGTGCGTGACCATCTATTCATGTATAGCATAATGAGGACTTATACCGTTTGGACTTGGCATGGAGAACTACTGGAGCAGCAAACCACGTCACGAGGAACAGATTATGTGGAAGAATGGATGAGTGACCATTTAGAGGACATGATACGTGATGTCGGTGAAGATAATTTTGTAAGGGCTAATTTGTATGATTCTCTTATTAATGATTCAGAGCAACCGTTGTTCCCAGGATGCTCGAACTTTACACGTCTGTCTTCAACTTTAAAATTATTTAGTTTAAAAGCAAGGAATGGATGGACCGATAAAAGTTTCACCGAGTTGTTGGAGTTGTTGAAGGAGATGCTTCCAGAAAATAATACTCTACCTATTCGTAATTACGAGGCCAAAAAAATTTTATGTCCAATGGGTCTTGAATATCGAAAGATACATGCTTGTCCTAATGATTGTGTTTTGTACACAAAGGAGTTTGCTTCGTTAAAGTATTGTCCAACATGTGGTTTATCCCGTTTTAAAAAGAAATCTGACAGAGTCACTGGTGATGAAGGTAATGATGGTGCACCTGCTAAGGTGATGTGGTATTTGCCTATAATACCTAGGTTCAAACGTATGTTCTCTGTTAAAGAAGATGCAAAGAACCTTAAATGGCACTCTGACGAAAGAAAGTGCGATAATCTTCTTCGACACCCTGCTGATTCTCCACAATGGAAAAAGATTGATGACAAATTTCCTGAATTTGGTGCAGATCCAAGAAACTTAAGGCTTGCACTTGCAACTGATGGTATGAATCCTTATGGAAACTTAAGTAGCAAACACAGTTCGTGGCCAGTTATGTTGATGATTTACAATCTTTCTCCTTCGTTGTGCATGAAGAGAAAATATGTGATGTTGTCCATGATGATATCGGGTCCTAGACAACCTGGAAATGACATTGATGTTTACTTAGCACCTTTAATTGATGATTTCAAATTGTTGTGGGAAGAAGGCATCGACGTGTTTGACTCACATGTTCAGGAACAGTTTCGTTTGCGTGCAATGTTGTTTTGCACTATAAATGATTTCCCAGCATATGGAAACTTGAGCGGTTATAGTGTTAAAGGTCATTTTGCATGTCCCATATGTGAAGAAAACACTAGTTACCTTCAGTTGAAGCATGGTCAGAAGACAGTATATACAAGACATCGAAAATTTCTTCCTCGTAATCATCCTTATCGTAGATTGAAAAAAGCATTTAATGGAAGTGCTGAGGATGAGGTTGTGTGCAGACCCCGGAATGGTGAAGAGGTGTACAACGAAGTGAAAAACATTGACATTGTGTTTGGAAAACATCATAAAAGTACCTATGCAAAGAACATCTGGAAGAAACGATCGATATTTTTTAAGCTTCCATATTGGTGTGAACTTGATGTTAGACATTGTATTGATGTGATGCACGTTGAAAAAAATGTTTGTGACAGTGTTATCGGAACTTTATTAAACGTCAAAGGGAAGACCAAAGACGGAATAAAAGCAAGACAAGATTTGGCTGACATGGGAATCCGATCTGAGTTACATCCACAGATAATAGGAAGACGCACCTATCTGCCCCCAGCCTGTCACACACTTTCCAAAAAAGAAAAACAAAGTTTTTGTAACTGTTTAAGAAGTGTGAAGGTTCCGCAAGGTTATTCTTCAAACATTAGTAACCTTGTGTCTATGCAAGACTTAAAGCTAGTTGGTTTAAAGTCTCACGATTGTCATGTATTGATGCAACAGTTGTTACCAGTTGTTATTCGAGGTATATTACCTCCTTCTGTTAGGGGTATTCTGACACGTCTGAGTTTTTTCTTTAATGCCATTTGCAAGAAAGTTGTTGACCCTCGAAGTTTAGATGAATTGGAAAATGAGGGAATAAGACTACTATGTCAATTGGAGATGTATTTTCCACCTTCCTTTTTTGACATCATGGTACATTTGATTGTTCATCTAGTCAGAGAAATTCGAATATGTGGGCCGGTCTTCTTAAGGTGGATGTACCCAGTTGAAAGATACATGAAGATCTTAAAGGGATATGTCAAGAATCAGTATAGACCAGAAGCTTCAATCATAGAGCGATACGTTGCAGAAGAAGCCATTGAATTTTGTTCAAGTTATATGCCATCTTGTGAACCCGTCGGTCTTCCGAAGAGCAAAAATGAAGGAAAATGTGAAGGTAAGGGTGTTCGAGGTGTGAGAATTCAAAGTGTTAGCAGAAAAGAAATTGACCAAGCTCATTTGTACGTCTTAAACAACACTGTTGATGTGATTCCTTACATTTCTGACCACGTTAATGAAATAAAGGCAGCAAACCCAAAAATGAGTGAAAAATGGCATCTTAATGAACATGTGAAAACCTTCTTGGGATGGTTTAAGAAAAAGATGTATGCGACTCCACATGTTTCTGAAACTTTATTGAGGTTATCTCGTGGGCCGAACACAGAGGTCATTACATATGGTGGGTACTATATAAACAATATTTCGTTTCAGACAAAGGTAGAAGATGACAAAAGTAGAGTTCAAAATAGTGGCGTCACACTACAAGCTGAGGCTGTGCACTTTGCTAGTTCTAAAGACAAAAATCCAATCACAGCATCCATCAGTTATTTTGGAATAATACAAGAAATATGGGAAGTTGATTACGTTACTTTTAGAGTACCAGTTTTCAAGTGTAAATGGGTTGATATAAATTCTGGTGTCATGATGGATGACCTTGGTTTCACATTGGTAGACTTGAACAAGATGAATTACACTGATGAACCATTTATCATGGCTAGTCAAGCAAGACAAATATTCTACGTAAGTGATCCATCGAATAACAAATGGTCAGTGGTTTTAGAAGGTAGAAACATGCATGGACATGAGGATGACGATTCTCTTGATATACTTGAGACAACATCTGTTGCATGTAGACCCACTGAAGACCCAGTTGATGACGTTGCCGATGTAATGCAGGCAATTCGTAGTGATCACAACGAAGGCATTTGGGAAAAAACAATTAATTAATAGGTTAATATTTTCACTTTTATTGACTTTATATGTATGTTCATCATAATTGAATTATTACTAACGTTGTATAATTTTTTTAGGTATGTCGGCCTCAGACTCAGGATCGGGAAAGAGCAGACGTGGACGAGGCGTCACCCGAGTGGCAGATGTGACATCTGGACGCGTGGATGGTCAGAGGAGGCATGTTGACATTGACCCCAGATCAGGTCATCCATCAGGGCCAAATGCTGATAGGTTTAGGAGTTATCTGGGCAAGTTAGCAAAAAGTCATGTCTCTATCCTTCATGCATGTTGGGATGACGTCCCAGAGGTCGACAAGAACCTCTTATGGCAAGATGTTCAGGTATGTTTATACTTCATGCAATTTGTGATATACTTATCTGTTATGTTTTCTTTTGGTAACAAGTTTTTGGTTTTAAACAGCAACATTTTGATATTCCAAACACAATGCAAATCAGAAAGAAAGTGTTATCGCATATAGCGATAAGATGGAGGGATTTCAAGACAAGGCTGACACGACTATATGCTTTGGAGATAGACAACATGAAAATCCATCTCAGCATTATACCTTCACAGAGGAGGATTGGATGCAGTTTCGTGCATCTAGAGAGTCTGAGGAATGGAAGGTATGTTTCTTAAGATCGCCTTTCATTGAGTTTTTATGATTATACACTTACTTATATACATGGTTTCACAGGATAAAAGGTTAGCCGCCCAAGAAAGACAAAAGTTAAACGACGCACCCCACTTGTTATCACGAGGTGGATATGCAAAATTGGAGAAGAAACTGAGAAAGTCTAGAGCCGATGCCTTGGGACTTGAGTCGCCCGACCTAGCACCTGCACCTGCTAGGTACGAGCTGTGGAAGGCTGCTCGGACTAAATCTGATGGGAACATGACATCTTCCTCAGCTGCCTTGATCTCACAGAGAATTGTAAGTTCAAATTATAAGCAGTTATTTGATTGTGTATCTATCACAGCATGTCTTCTAAGTAACTTGGTTTTTTTATGTGCAGGATGAGTTGGTTGAGCAGCAGACTCAGGGCACATTTGCTGGCCAAGGTAGGGACGACATTCTGACAACGGCCATTGGAAGGCCCGAGCACCCAGGACGTGTACGTGGAGTTCCTGGGGCGATTGGTCTTCGTGACTATTTTGGCCCTACACAGAAAACCCCCCAATCAATGAGTCAGGAGACACTGAGGCAGATGGATCTTCAATGGGAGGAAAGACTCAACCAAAGCATGAGATCAATGGAGCAACGATTCATGGAGCAGCTACAAGAACAAAAACAAATACAAAGAGCGCTTGAAGAAAAGCTGCATTCCATGACGCAAGGCGACATGGGGGTCGATGAAACTCCCACACCACCTCGTGTCAGCACTAAAGGATCATGCTCTGCTTTAGACCCCACTCAGTATAGCGGTCAATATGAGCTGTTGGTTGATGGGGATCCCCCACACATTGTGGCTGTCGGACGAGTGCTTGAGGGAGGGGAGACCATTCATGGTGTTGCCATATTACCCCAGCACGTGCGTGTGACCATTGACGAGGTTCGGGATCCCCAGGCTCAGGTGCCTGTACCCACTCCAGAAATTAACTTTGTGGGGGAGGCCATAGGATCATTTATTGCATGGCCTAGAGCATTGATCATGTCCCACATCGCTACTCCACAGGTATAATGTCTTTTAAAATAGTATTTCTATGTTTATTCTTCATATAATTGTTGACAAAGCTTTGACGTAAATTCTTATCTTCAGTTCACACGTCCTCAGAAGCAGCCAATTCATGATACAGTCATACATGAAGATGATGAGATGGCTGAAGCGGAGGATGATCCTCTATCAAAGTTAGTGACAAAATTACCCAGATTAAAGAAAGCATCATTAGAAGTCTACTGGGATTTGAGGGTATTTGGTCTTCCCCCACATGTGCCAGTTTATATCACATTTTCTGATGCATTGGAGGTGATTGGGGGAGACAGGATGTTGAATATTTCCATCATTCAGCTGTGGTGCATGTAAGTTACTCAATTTGGTCTTTCATATTACTTTTATTTACATTGTTATATAGTTTCTAACAACTTAACTTTGTTGTTTTAGGTACATGGACACAATCGTTGTAGACCAAGGTCGGTCTTCCATGTACGGATTTGTTGAACCTCAGACCATTCAACCGTCTGGTAACACACTTCAAAACAGACAAGATTATTTGCAAACATGGATGGATGAGTCAAAAAGAGACGTATACCTTGTGCCATACATTGACGGGTAGGTGTTGTTATATGTGGTCAGTTTATTATTATAGTTTCGTTAATTAGTTGAATAACTATTTGTCCTTCGTGATAGGTCGCACTGGCAGCTGATGGTAATCCTTCCCAAACAATGTAAAATTATATTTTTTTGTTCGTTGCACAGGAGGATGAAAACTGAGTTGAGAACCATGCTTCAAGGGTAAGTGTTTCTCCAAAAATGACTTTGAATTTGATGTTCACCTTCAACTTTTATGATAAAATAGTCATATTAATTATACTTTGTGTTTTCAATCTGTACAGAGTTATTGGTAAATCTCGTGGTCAACTGGTTCAAGTTTTGTATCCAAAGGTTGTAAGTCATTTAACGTTTCCTTTTCATTTATGTTATTGAATGATCTAAATTCTTAACTATTTAGTTTGTTATTTTAGTGTAACCACCAGGTAGATTCATGGGAATGTGGCTTCTATTGATGTGTTGGATTAAGACCATCATTCGAGCAATCATTACAGATGACTGGAATGAGGTAATGATGTATACCTTCAATACATTACAAATCATATTCATCTACAACTATATATGAAACAATAATGAATCTTTGTTGAATTTTGCAGCGCTTCAAGACTACATCGCCTATTACAGAAGACACAATTAAACAGATAAGGCAGGAGTGGACCGCTTATCTTCTGCAAAGATGGAGTTAGGAATAGTTATATTTCTTGTTGAACATTGTTTAGTTTTTTAGTTTAAGTTTTATGTTGATAGTTTGGTAGTGGATTGAACTCCACATTAAGTAGAACTTTGTTTATATAAAACGCATTTTTATATTATTGCAAAATTGTTCTGGGACATTTTTCTGCTTTTCAGGTGTGGTTTTATTGAAAAAATAAACTAATTTTAAAAAAAAAACGCCCAGTAGACGTCCGTTAGTGCACAGTCGGACGTCTACAGACGTCTGTCAGTGCACACACGGACGTCCACCCCCCAGCTCCTACCTAAAACATTTCAGCAAGGTAGACGTCAGGGGGGAGGAGGCGGACGTATATATAGACGTCCGTCCAGACACAACGGACGTTTATATAGGCGTCCGTCCAGACACAACGGACGTTCATGTAAACGTCCCTCCTGACACAACGGACGTTCATGTCGACGTCCGTCCTGCCACAACGGACGTTCATGTAGACGTCCGTGCTGACACAACGGACGTTTACAGAGACGTCCGTCTTGCCACAACGGACGTCTGAGCGACGTCACCCACATAAACGTCGGGCGTACGGCGAACGTCAAAAGGCCAAAATATCGGACGTTAAAACCCCTTTCTGCACTAGTGTTTATATTTTAATTTAAAAAAAACGGGTTAGTAGAACTTAATCAATTATTTCCCCTTATATTATCCTTTCAGGTATTAGCATTTTATCATTTTTCCTTATATTTAAGTGATATGCGGTATCTAGTAATAATTATAATCAAGTATATTGTTTGGCTTGGTTAATTCAGTAAGATGCATGAGTTAGTGTAATTAAATGTGTTCAATTCCTATAATCCAATGCACCCTTGTTTTGTACTTTCATCTTAATTGTTCTCATAAATTAATGCAAATTATAAAACTTAAAGGCTTCAATAATCTACATTTTTTAATTATGTTATTTAAAATTATGTACTGAACCTTATTTTCACTTTTTTAATTCCAATTATCAAAATTAATTTTTTTTTAAAAATGTCTTTTTATAAAGTACATCTTGAAATAACAAATGGATAAAAATATTTTAAAAATACTTTTTTAAATTACTCTCTTTATATTCGAATTTTCTTTATGTTTTAAAAATGTATTTTACGGAATGTACCAAAAAGTGTGTTTCGAATTTTAAAGCGAAGATTATTCAAAAATGCTCTTCTACTGTGTAGATATCGAAATGTATTTCTTAAAATAAGTTTTCGAAATCTACGTGTGTGTTGTAAAATACTTTGTAGAATGTAATAAATAAAGAAAAATGTTTATGAAAGTATTTTTTAAGATGACATTTTCAACCAAAGTTTTGAAGAAGAAAAAAATAACATAGAAAAAGTGGAAAATATCTTAATTTAATCGGAAGAAAAAAAAACTTAATCTCAATTTATATTATCGAGAAAGAACATTGTTTCGAGGTTGGAAATAAAATCATGTAAGTTCAAGTGTGTAAAAGAGTGCAAAGCAGATAATAATGTTTTTAAATGGACAAATGTAAGGACCGTGCGTCTTTTTTTAAAAAAGAAGGAGTGGGGAAGGGGGGGCAGCTGCACGTTTTGATGGGAGAAGGGCTCCAAGTCCAGCAAAGAAGTGGAAACAGTAGCTGGTGGGTGGTGGGTCTCTCCACTCTGAAGTGCTTCAACCACCACCAGGAATCTTCATCATTTTCTTCATAAATGAGTTTGGCACTGAGGAATGGAGGGAGAGGGCTCATATCCGTCCAACCAAGTGGAGTGCCCAGTTCTCCCTTCTCTTAAAAAGGGATGAAACCATAGATTCAAGGAGGTGTTGGGTTCTGCATATGAAGGAGTGAAGAGGCTTGCTCCAGATCTGGGAGAGGTGAAGCGGAGATCGTCGGAGTTGCAGCTGCAAAATCTTGAGGAAGATAGATTCAAGATTCACTAAGGAAGTCTTCAAGAGGTAAGGGGAGCTAGATCCTTTTCTCTGGATTGTATGAACTATGCGTGTACTGAAATAAATAATATACTGCCGTGGATGAATAAATTTTATATTTAGAGTGACTTTGTGGTGTATGAATCTGTATGAGTGGTTGTTGAATTGTGTTGTTGAACGTGGATCTAGGAAAAAGGGAATGAAAAATGGGGTTTCTGGGAAGGAAAATGTTATTTGGACAACGAAATTTTGACACAGATTTGACAACGGCACATGGCAACTCTGCATTGGCTCAGTAATTTGAAAATAAACCAAAGAAAGGGTTACGGGGCGAGGGGTATTTTGGGATTTCCAGGTTAAAATTTTAAGATTTGGGTTTGGCGGTTTAGGGTGGGAAAGACGTTCGTTCATGCCTTCCATCTTGTGTGTCGCTCTCTCGCTGTGTCGTCCGTCTTCTCTCTCGTTGTGTCGTCCGTCTTCGAAGCTTCCATCCTCGCTTTCGTTCTCTCCTCCTTCTTCAAAATGTGCGTTGAAACCTTCGAGGATCTTTGTGGCTGTGTGTTCCATCTTTACCCTACCCACAACGTTGAACCCTTCCGTCCTTTGTGTGGGTCTGTCGTCCATAGAGAAACCCTTCCATTTTGGCATTCGGAAAGCGGGTGTGGTTGTTTTGTTGTGCATTTCGCGTCTGGTGGAGGAGGTCGTGGAGCAGTGGTATCCGTTTTTATTGGTGTAAGTAAAAATGGGCGAGCCCTGACATTGTGTTTTACACTGTGTTTTTGGTTTTCATTAAGTTGAATGATATAACTGAGTGTGGAATGTTATCTTGTTAGGGCCGTTTCAATGGAAGGGAAAAAAGCAAGTGTAAAAAAAAAATTAAATTTTATGTTTATATATTATTTAATTATCGTATGAATTGTAGTTAGTAATAAATTTTTATGATTTTTTTTGTAGTGGCGACTTCTTATCTCGATGGATTCATCGATCATTATTGAAATGAATCGTTTACTACGACAGTGTCATGTGGATCGGATTAGGATGACACCATTTATGTGGTGTTTGAATATTCAAAGCCTTGTGGAGGTGAATTTGAAATTATTGAAGGTTATGGTTTGCAGGTGGGTTGGGAATGATAACAGTTTTAGAGTAAGTCAAAAGTTGGTGCCCTTTAGAGTTATTGATGTGTTCATGAGCATAGGTTTAGAAATAGGTAGTTTAGAGATTCCCTTTGATGAAGTAGTTGGTGGATTGGTTGGTGAAATGTTCAAATCAAAAACCATCAGTTTGAATGACTTGACGGACATGTTTAATGTCATTGTTCATGATAAAAACATTGATGTTGATGTAGTGTGTAGGTTATATATATTAGTTTGTTTGGTTGTTTTCTATTTCCCTAGGAAATGAAGGCATGTTTGTAACATGCCTTTTGCAGTGTTAGATGACTTAGACCGTTTGTGTCTATATGATTGGTGCACCGGTGTACATAAACATATTGTAGAGAATTTAAATAAATGTAAGAAGAAAATTATGGGAGCAGGTATCCCCCAGTCACTCACTCTTAGTGGCAATGTGGCAGTGTTGCAGGTAATATGATATGTAGTTCATTATTGTGATGTAGTGCAGAACATTGTGAATTATGTTTGATGAAATGATTTTATGATATTGTAGGCTTGGGCGGTTGAAAGACTTTCTTTGCATGGTCATCCTTCGCATAGGTTTTTCCCGCGCATAATGCGATGGTTCCCGTTTAAATCAAGGACCAAAAAAATTGAACATATTTTTATGACCGGAGATGTAAGTGTTTTGTTTTTCGTTATTTTGTATGTTAAAATGGATTGTCTATTTTGTCTGAATTTGTTGTGTGCTATTGGTGCAGTTAAATATGGAGTGGTATGTACGAAAGGAAGATCGTCATAGGCCAGAAATCCGTGCAGCTTTCAACATGGATGACGGAGGGATGAGTGAAGGATCCTTGGGTGAAGGATCCAAGGTTGACAAAGATGATGATGATGACGAAAGCTCTGATGACGAGACATGGGAAGCAGGTGCGGAGGAGAGATTGAGGAAAAACAATGAAGATATCAGAGCATTGAATGCCAAGATTGGAGTTCTTACTAGGGAGTTATTTGAAATTTATCAAACTCCAATCTTTCATTAAGCAGATGCATGTGGCACTGATGAAGAGGTTGGTGGTGGAGTTGATGAAGGACATGGAGTTGGAGGTGAGGAGAAGGCTGAAGTTGGGGGAGACGAAGAGGCTGAAGTTCGTCCCAATTGTGGATTTGAAGAAGAAGGTGATGGTAATGCAGTTCATGACCCCCTAGGTGCACATACTGAAGTAAGAGGGGAGGATAAAACCGCACATGAAGAGGAGATAGTTTCAAGAACTGTTGGTAACATTAATTTTATTGAAATAGATGATGATGGTGATGAAGAACAAGGGGAGGTCGTGCCATTGTTTATACCCCCATTGCGCAGTTTTGTTGGTGATCCAAGCACCACTGTTGATGTAGACCAATTGTATACAGCAGTCAACGTCAGAGAGATGAGCGTATACAGGTATATGGTATGAATTGTAGTTGTGGTTGACGAATATGTATTGTTTGTGATTGACTAATATTTGTATGTTTAGGGTTGTAAGCGAGATAATTGGCCAAAGCTTGAGCACGACTTCATTTTACACTTTGGCCCCGATGAAATACGTTGATAACATGGTTAGTATTGTCACATTTGGTTGTGTTTCATGTTTTAGTTTATGTTAGTAATGTGAAAATTTTTTATTGTGTAGGTGGTGTTATTTGCTTGTACGATCTTTATGTACTTTGAGAAAAGGTTGTGCGGTGTTGTTAAGAGGATTCATTTTAGTCCGTTATACTCGGTAAATAAAATTTGATATTGTATCATATTTATGATTGAAGAAAGTATTTTTGATCGATTTTTTATTGATGATTTTGAAATTGTCCACAGCACCATATTCTTACAGATTATAGGAAACGTCCACAGAATCGCCATGTATTCACGCTTCATAACTATAACAGTTATTTGCGTTCCGATCATTTTGGACTTGGAGACTTAGCCACAGCGAACTTTGTGAGTAACCTTGAATTTGCAAATTTTGTCGACTTTTGGTTGTAAATGTGTTACTGAAATTGTTTATATTGTTTGTAGTTGTTTCTGCCATTTGTCCACGATGATCATTGGTGGTGTTATTCAGTGAAATTGAGGTCATTGAAGATTTTTGTGATTGACTCATTGGGTAAGGGGATCAGAGACCGCAAAAGGATAGACACAGCCGTTGTAAGATTCGACATCTTTCATTGTTGATTACCGTGTGATTATGACATAACCCTGTATTGTTTAAGTATTTATTGTATTTGTTAACTGGTAGGCTGAAAATATGGCACGGTTTTTTTGCATCTTGATGAATACACCGGAAGGTAGTATTGGTCCTTTGACTGTTAAACAAGCAAATATCCCATCCCAACCAAACTTGTAAGTTTCTTCAACTGTACTGCCGGATTATATTGTGATGTATATGGGCAAAAGTAATTTGATGTTGTGGGTATATTATTTCAGACATGATTATGGAGTCATAATGTTGAAAGCAATGGAAATCTGGGATGGAGATGAAAAATACAACGGGAAAAGCATGCCTCAATATACAACTGTAAGTTGGAACTGTGTTTGATAATATTCTTGTATGTGCTGGTTTCTAATGTGGAAAATGTTGGTTTCAGGAGGAGTTGCTTGGGATTAGAAAGAAATATGTGTGTGACTGGATCCTGGACAACGAGAACATAAGAAGAATGGAAGCCCTACAGCTATACGACATTGTTTAGGATTGCTCAGAAATGATCAAATTTTGACATGTATAAGATGTTCAAATATGTACCTAATGTTATTTGACAATGTACAGTATGTGTTTGTAATAAGATTAGTGGTTGGATTTTGAAATGAATTGTTTTTACTTTGTGTTTGTGTTTGTTATAATGACAAAATTAGTGATTGAAAAATGAACGCAGCATTATAATAAAAATTTGAAAAGTACGAGACCATTTTCACTAAAATTAATGGTAATTAATGGGAAGGATTTGATCAAGTTCTGAGTGGGGAGATGGGTGTTGGTGATTGATGTGAACGCAAGAAGTGTGGAGTGACCCGTGATGAGTAGGGGGACGAAGTAGTGCAAGGGATGACTCAGAGTGTTCAAAAAAGTGTCTGGTAATCGTTTACAGCATCCTGGTAAACGATTACCCGAGAGAAAAATAGATTTTGTACACAAAGTCCAACACAGGTACTCAGTCAGGTGAACAGGGGTCACCATTGGAAAAAAATGTGACTTTTAGGCAAATCTGCACCTGTCTGAGGCAGGTGCAGGTGTTTCAGTGGTGGGAGAGGGAGGCTGGTGATGTGATGTGAGTCCAAGGACGGTGGGGTGACCCTCATCAGTTGGAGGAGCAAGCTGTGCAAGGGATGAGTGAGGGTGTTGAAAAAAGGCTCTGGTAATCGTTTACCGCATCCCTGTAAACGATTACCCGAGAGAAAAAGGGAATTTGTACAGAAAGTCCAACACAGGTACTCAATCAGGTGAACAGGGGTCACCATTGGAAAACAAGCTGACTTTTAGGCACTTCTGCACCTGTCTGAGGCCGGTCCAGGTGTTTGAGTGGTGGGAGAGGGTGGGTGGTGATGTGATGTGAGTCCAACGAGTGTGGGGTGACCCCTCATCAGTTGGAGGATCAAGCTGTGCAAGGGAATCAGTCAGAGTGTTGAAAAAAGGGTCTAGTAATCGTTTACAGCACCCTTGTAAACGATTACCCGAAAGAAAATGGGAATTTGTACAGAAAGTCCAACACAGGTAGTCAGTCAGGTGAACAGGGGTCACCATTGGAAAAAAACTGAGTTTTAGGAACTTCTGCACCTGCCTGAGGCGGGTACAGGTGCTTCAGTGGTGGGAGAGGGTGGCTGGTGATGTGATGTGAGTCCAAGGAGTGTGGGGTGACCTCTCATCAGTTGGAGGAGCAAGCTGTGCAAGGGATGAGTGAGGGTGTTGAAAAAAGGCTCTGGTAATCGTTTACCGCATCCCTGTAAACGATTACCCGAGAGAAAATGGGAATTTGTACAGAAAGCCCAACACAGGTACTCAGTCAAGTGAACAGGGGTCACCATATGAAAAAAAGGTGAGTTTTAGGCACTTCTGCACCTGTCTGAGGCTGGTGCAGGTGTTTCAGTGGTGGGAGATGGTGGATGGTGATGTGATGTGAGTCCAATGAGTGTGGGGTGACCCCTCATCAGTTGGATGAGCAAGCTGTGCAAGGGATGAGTGAGAGTGTTCAAAAAAGGGTCTGGTAATCGTTTACAGCATCCTGGTAAACGATTACCCGAGACAAAAATGGATTTTGTACAGAAAGTATAACACAGGTACTCAGTCAGGTGAACAGGGGTCACCATTGGAAACAAAGCTGAGTTTTAGGCAAATCTGCACCTGTCTGAGGCTGGTGCAAGTGTTTCAGTGGTGGGAAAAAAAAGGTAGCAATTAACTTCAAAACTTTTGTATGACATAAATAAATTCATTATAACACACCATTAATAGAGATTCAGGTACACAACATACACAACAAAATAATACATTGTACGTTTGAAATATTACAGTTATCCATGAAATACTTATAATGGTGTTCATATAAAATTACAGTTATCCTAAACCCACTATTGGTTGTCTGCTTGATTGGACGTTGATGGTTGGTCAGATGGACGTACAAATTTGCGAAGGATGTCATCCACATTGAGTTCCTTCTCTGCCCACATAGGAAGTCGAATGACAGGTTTTGTTGTCTCCTTAACAAGGTCAATTGTAGGAGGAGAAACTTGAGCTGGAAATACCTTGACTATAGAGCGATGCGTAATATTGAGGTAGTGGTTTTGCCTAAATGCAGTGAAGGGGTGGACCTAAATGTACAAACGGAATTTGTAAGAAGAAGAACACTTAAATACCAATAAAATAATTATGGTAGTTAAGTACAAATTTGATGGCTTACAAGATTGAGTATGATAACGGAACCAACTTCGATATTGTCTGCAATTTCAGGATCTTCAAGAACTTTCTTGTGCAAGGAAGCCTTCATCGTGGCAGTTGGGTCCTTGAGAAATTGGTATAATAAGTTAGTAATGTACCATAAAATGTTATGTTGTTCAATATAACAAATATTACCTTAAGAGTCAACTGCATATCTCCCAACCCATTTGGCTTGCACTCTTTCAATATGCAAACAACCAATGGAAGGACCTCAGCTGATTTTGCCTCTTGGAGGGAATTAACGTTCTCGAATTTTCCATCCTTTACGAGACCTATGATAAAAAAATATGAAAACAAATTACAAGTAGTAAAGGTAATAATGTTGTTGGAAGCGTGTATGAGATTCAGTGTACCGTGGTGTTCAATAAACATCTGTGCCCATTTCCAAGCATTGGAGTTGAAATCTCGTTCATAGGTTGCGTCAGCAACATCACGAGCAAATTCTTGTGTCGATTTCGGTTGTTCTGTTCCCGTTCTATTCATGAAAGCTGCTTGGATGTTACCTACAGGACCAGGAATAAGCGGTTCGGAAGCATCGCATTTTTTCAAAAACGATTCAAGGACATCATCATCATAAACAAGGTCTTCCCATGCATCCATGATTATGCAGAAATTTCTTGTCCACATAAAAATTCTAGGTTAAGGATGAAATATCAGTGGGATGATTAAAGAAGTCACTCACAACTAAACAATGGTAAACGGGTTACAGATACTGTCACCTGATTGAAGCCTACACAATTGGTTTCTCCCCGAATTTGAAATACAAGTACGTGAACAATCAAATTATATGAAATCAATGTAACCAAAAAAATATTAATATTATATCTATTTCCATTAAGTTAACTTATTAAAATCAAGTTACATTAATTGTGGGGAGATAGTCTGATTTGGTGGGTAGCCTTTAAAAGTGAAAAGCATTGATTGGGGGTTAGGAGAGAGAAACTTTATGCTGACAACCATCAATGCATGCTTTCACAGGATAAGCAAATACGTGTTTGACAAGGCAAAAATATGACCTTTGGCGGGAATACACAGCTGCGTCAACAACCAACGTTAGAATCGAACGTTAACAATTATTTCCATTAACCAAGCACTTCCAGACAACTTACCCGGGTGTTCATTAAAGAGAAGGGCCACAACGAAGTTCGGAGGTTTGGTGAGTGATGGACAAATTTATGAACACCAAATTATGATGTCACAAACTTGTTTTTCAATCGGCAAGTATGACCGAATCGTTCAAGTAATAAACTTGGTAAGACCAAGTATCGTTCTTCCCAAAGGACTCACGGCCTAGTTTAGTTGTGTGGTTTCTTGATTAGCTAAGACTTAAAGAAGAAATATTTGGAGTTTTATATGCAAAAGACGAAAATTAAATATGTATGCATGAAGTTTTTGATCAATGACAAGAAAACAAAAGACAAACACTTTCAATGAATTATATGTATGAATATGTTGTTGGGGGTCAATTTCATCTTATCCACTCTCATATATTCTAGGAATTCAACATTCAAATCATCATTGTTAATGCCACTCTCTAATGTACCTTTCAAGAAGGCTTCTCCCTAATCACGAGTTCATACAATTCCTAGCATTCCTAATGATCAGTTCATAAGTGCAGGAGCTTAACGACAACCAATATAAAATTGGGAGAAATTCCCCGGATCTAGACTTCCCCGTACGCGCCCGTATCGACAAAACCAATAATCATGCATCGAATGAGTTAAACAATGCAAGCATTAAGCAAAGAGGAAAAACCCTAACTAATGATGAAAGAAAGCATAAGTCTTAATTAAAAGATGTAAAAACAGATTCCATATATGAGAGCTTCAAAAGATTACATTGATTCCCCAACAAACATACAGAGTTTAGTTCACCATATTCATGGTGAACCTAGATGAATTACAATGAAAGAATGAAAGAATAAACCCTAAAAAGGTGAAGAGGAAGCCTCAGCATCCAAGATCCTCCTTCAAAGGGGTGGAAGAGAGAGTGTTGTCCTCGTTTCTGCCAAAGATGCCTAACCCTAGGAAACCCTAAAGCTTATATATCATTCGTAAATTACAAAAAGTTAAGTCCAAGCCCATTAAAGTGCCGCTCAGCGGTAAAATACCGCTCAGCGGTGAGTGCGTGACTTGTTTGCTCCCCTCAGCGGCCATTTTGCCCCTCAGCGGACCTCCCGCAAGCTCCTGAGTGCCGCTCAGTGGTAAACTGCCGCTGAGCGGTGACTTCGGCTTCTTCTTTTGCACTTTTTATTGTCTTTTCTGATTTCATCTCTCTCCTTCTTCACTTCTTTCACCAAATTCACCTTAAAACCTGCACAAAAACACTGAAATCAAGCATAAACCTGTCCAGCTCTCTTATTTCTAAAAATATGAAGAAAAGCATGATTTCAAGCTAGTTTCTAAGTGTAAAGGTTGCTTTTAGTGTCAATTTTAATCATGAAAATAACAGTTTTTCAACTGTTATCAGTGAGAAGCACATAAGGATCATTTATGGTGGACTTAAATGTAGAAGATGAGGTTGGTTAGGACCACTGACCTTCATTAAAGGGCACACGATTTTCCGCCAGGGTACGTTTTAATAAGTTCTTCGAAAAGATTTTATTTTCATTATTTTTGTAGTTGCCAGTGGTCATAGTGGTAAGTGTGATGAGTGAATATAATTTGCTTTATCTCTAAAGGTGGGTTTAATGTCAACACACACAATGGATGGGGATCAAGGGAATGACTATAATGACAATGTTGATGAGCCCAATGAAAGTTTAATGGAGATTGACCCAACAGTGCATATGTGTTTTGACTCAATGGTTAAAGCAAAAACTTTTTACACAAACTACGCCATTAGACGTGGGTTTGCCGTGCGGACTAGAACTTCTAAAAAAGATAAAGACAACAACGTCTACTACCTCAGAATAGTTTGTTCAAGGGAGGGAAAATATGTGTCTTCTGTCAAACCAGTGGTAAAAACACTTCCAAGTCAAATTAACCAATGTCCTGTTGGGATAACCATTGCAAAGAAGGAGGACAAGTGGTTTATAAGGACCGTTGTTCTGGACCACAACTGATGGACGAACGCCCGAGGAGAGGCCGACGAAGGTGCGTCGCGGACTCCTCGAAGCTTCTCCGACGAAGAATACGTAGCGGAAAATGACAAAAACAGAGGGTTAAACTCGATAGAAACCCTAGAAATGGAAAGAAACCCAATATGAACCGATTAATCGGTTCAAAATGAAGATTGAACGGTGGAAAAGGTTTGGAACGAATCAAAAGTAATTTTAATCGGCTAAAATCAGAGAAAATGATGAAGGATGAAGAAACCCTAGACAAATGTGCAGATGATTTGGTGACAGTGGAAGAAAGATGAAGAAACTTGTGAATCTGATACTTACGGAGGAGAAGAAATGGATTTGTGATGAAGAATGGCTGGCGACGAGGAAACTCTCGAGTGGAAGAACGAGATGTGGTTCTGCGAGATGGAGAAAAAGCTCTCACGAAAGAGAGAATGTGGCTGTGCGTGGCTGATGTGTGAGAAGAAAAACAAATGATGTAGAATGAGGGAGCGGACGCATGGCTGAAGAAGGAATTGAAAAACGCTGACGCATGCGAGGTGGCAGCGAAGGAGAGGTAGCGTGGAAACGAGAGAAATAAATGGAGCACAGTGGAATTCAATGAAAATGAGAATGAAGGCAGTGTGCAAGGAAGGTGGCTAGAGGGAGTCTTTGGACTCTCTAACCTGACTTTCAAGAGAGAATTGTTTCTATTTCAGAAAACTTAATTCTCATTAATCTCAAAAGTGCTAATACAAGAGAGGAGTTGGGTATTTATAGTAACCCATACTCCTTAAGAGCTAAGCTAGGAAAAGTAAAAATACAAAAGAAAAACTAAGTCAAGTAGGATTCCATCATGCCCTCCCTCTTAAGAAAAGATTTGTCCTCAAATCTGGCAATCGCCTTATGAAGAAACTACACACAATCTTTGGGAGCATGGCCATCTTGGAGTGGCCTTATTCTTTTATATTAACTTTATCTTCCTCCTGGATCAAACACAAATCTGCAATAAACATCAAATATATTTTCAATTAATACCAATCCAAGAAAGAATTTTTTTATAAAAACAAGGAAATAAGGACTTCTAATATTTTGTGTTATCACATTTGGAAATTCTAGAAGTCCAAATTCACTTTCATCTTGAGTTATTTCTTTCCTAAAAGATTTGAATAATTCAAGATTTAAATTGTCATATTTTGAAAATGTTTGCATAGAATATGAGATGACAATTTGTTTGAAAGAGAAGTTAAAATTTGAAAAATAATCAATTATTGGAGAAGAAGTAAAGATTTGGAAACCTTCCCTTTTAAGTTCTATGGTCTTTGGAAGAATAGGATTTGCCATAAGGGACAATTTCTCCTTTTCCTTCTTCTCTCTTTCTTGCCTTTCTCTCTTTTCTTCTTTTCTCTCTTTTTCTTTTCTTTCTTCTTCTTTTCTTTTCTCTTCTTCTCTTCTTCTCTCTTCTTCATTCCTTAATTCCTCTCTTCTTCTCTCTTCTCTTTTCTCGTTTTCTTCTCTCTCTCTTCTCTTCTTCTTTCCTTTCTTCCTTTTCTTTTCTCTCAATCTCTTTTTCTCTTTTCTTATCCTTGATCTCTTTAAGTCTTGCCCCAAATTCTAATTCTCTACGAAAAAACCCATGATCATTTAAACTCTCAAGAAATGATTTTCCATCTTCAATGCAATCCCTAATTAGTTCTAGGTTTCTTTTAATACTTGAAGGCACAAACTTTCTTCTCATGCAAGCTTTTAAATCATGCCAATCACGTATAGAGGACTTTCTACCTTTCCTAACATGATATTGTCTTTCATTCCACCACTCTCTTGCATGCACTTCTAACTTAGAGAGATATATACTAAGAACATAATATTCACTCTCTTCACAAAACCAAGGATTTATTTTATCAATTTCTTTTTCCCAAGCTAGGTATGTTAATGCACCTATGTCTTTACCAAAGGATGGAAGATTCCTAGCTTGTTTAAACATTTCATCAACTTTATCTAACCTAGAAGACCTATATGAACCATAAGAAGACATCTTTGTTTTTAAAAGTTTTCTTAATCTAAAGGGTTCAAAACTTTCACTTAGACAAGTCCCAGGTAAGAGAGGTGAGCTAAAGAGCTGCTTAAGTACCAAGTCTTGCCTTGCCAGAAATGTCTTAGGCTACTAACTAATTACCCCTTAAATTAAAATCACCTTTAAAAACAAAGTACACAACTCAACAATTAAGCACAAATAAAAGACTAGACTCTCGGACTCTAATGTGAAAAGGCTTAGAGTTTAATCCCTTTTAGCCTAATCAACCCTAAACGTGAACACAAAAATCAAAGAAACAAAAAACACTAAAGAAACCAGCGGACTCTAATGACCCCTACGAGATACACAAATTAAGTCAATATTAAAGTCTACTCCTATAGTGAAGCTTGTAGCTTTGGCTAACAAGACACATTCACTTGTCTAGCTATGCTAAAAATAAAAGCAAATAAAGTTGCCAAGAGTTTGAAAGAGCACCAAGGACTCTTCCTAAACACTTGGACTTTATAAAAAAGGCCCTTTTACAAAATAAAAATTAAAGCTAACAGTAGGCTAACACAAGCCTATTACAAACAAAATTGAAACTAAAAGAAAACTATAGCCTATCAACCTATTACACATCAAATGAAACAAAAAAAAATACAAAACATGTTCGCTGCCACGGTCCTGGTCCACTTCATTCAGCTTTGTTGTTCCACTTTGTGCTTCTGGAATCAATGGTCTTGAATTTTCCAGGCCAGTTCAATCCTACAAAAGTAAATGCACAGAGCTGCAATCAAAATTTCCTTAGCTAGAACAAATTGCACAATGAAAACACATAACAGTAAGAACTTCCCTTTTATTCTCTGGTCTTCACGTGTGCACTTGTTGATCCTGGCAGCTAATAGAATTGCTTTTGCTCTCAAATTGCAAGACGCTGCACTAGCTATATATATTTCTCTTCAACTGAAATTTGCACAGACAATTCATCCCAAAATCAATAGATCACAAATTGCAAGCAACTACAACACATAACAAGAGTAGTTTAATCACAACAAAGTAAGTGAAGGTAGAAGAAACTCCCTTCAAAACTGCACATCAAGATGCAAATGCTACTTGTCTCACGGATTTAGCTCACAATTTACAATCTGCTACAGTACTGGATTTAGCTCACAATTTACAATCTGCTACAGTACAAGCAGTATGGCTTTTCCCAAACTACACAGAAAATTCACAACTAGTTCAGCAGAGTACACAATGCAAATCAATGTCAAATGAAATTTAGAAATAGCTAACCAAACTAGAATTAGGTAAGCTAATCAACTTCCCTATTTACAAGACTGCTTTTAGCTATGTAATTCCAACTAAACTCCCAAACAGATCAGCTCTGCACACTAAAATTTCACACCAAATTTCAGCAAGGTACCAATGGGAAATGGATATTAAACAAGATGCAAATGAGTGTAATTCAAGGCTGAAACCAAACTGATTAAACAATCATTCCAAATTAATCAAAATCAGATTAATCCAATGCAATGCAGAACAATTCCAATTCAGAATTCAGATTGGCTAATCCTAGTGTACAAAAACTGTCATACCAGATTCAACATTATAGCAAGAATAGTTCAACCAAAACAAAAGCAATTTAAGGTGAAAGAAACTCCTTTTAGTTCAGATGGCTGCTACTGGTTGCTCAAGCTATACTCTGTTGAACTTCTACAACTGTATCAGTAAAGATTCTGGTCTGCACTTCCAAAGCCCAGTCAGTTCATGTGTCATGAGACTCCTTGTTCAACTTTTGTACTGTTGCAGCTTTTTTGTAATTCAAACACCACCTATAAATGGCAATCAAAACAAAAACTGCACAAATCTAATTTGTAAGCACAATTCAGATTCAGAACTGAAGTAAGAACACACTCTCAACAAGGATATTTGGCTTTAGATGTAGCCACACAAAGCTCACAAAAAAACAGGTCTCTCTGGAAGCTCAAAGCACAAAAAAAATGGAAAGGTTTGGAAGGAAATTCTCCCTTGGCAGTACACAGCTGGAGAGTATTCCAGACCACCACCACCTAAAATGCTACCAAGCACACAAACCTCCTTTCAAATTCCAGAAATCCAGAGTGTACAACTTCTCAATCAAGAATGGCTAAAAAATCAGAAACCAGAACAGGACAGCCACAAATAAGGACAACACAACAGATCTATTGCTTAAGACAACTCTAGATCAGATTACAAAAGCAAACAAAAGCTCAATTATGAACAGCAGATCAGAGTTTACACTTGCATTGAGACAAAACCAGGAAAGTCAATCAAGACAAACAAGAAACAAGGTAATGAATAATGTGAGCACTCAAACAGGATCCTAAGATCAGTTCTAGAGTAGATGTTAAAAGCAATAAAAAAAAACCAAACAAGTTGCATTTGCACCAAATTCAAATTCAGTTCAGAATTGGTTGAAACTGTTCCATAAAATGCCTAAGAGAAAAGGCTTTTCTAATGCATCAGCTTTCATAAAAGTCAATTGCACTGGTCTGTCAGCTTTTTAGAACTATATAAATGTTTCTTTTGAATTGTTTTACATGTAAACAGAATGACCAAGCTTTTTGCTGCAATGACAACTCAATTTCAAATGCACCAGTTCCACAAATTTCAGAAAAGGCAACCAACTAGCAACTTGTGAATGAAAAATGCCAAAATTTTGGTGGTTTAAAGAGTGAAAATGCTTAGGGCAGCTATAACTCGTGGTTTCTTTGCATCATCAATTTCAAATATCTTAAACAAACTTGTTTGTAAAGCAACTGGCTGCAGAAACACACTATCTCAAAATTTGACTTAGTCAGCCCCCAAATTGTTCAATGTAAGCAACTTAACCACTCAAATTTTGACTCAAAGATTCAAATAGCTTTTTATCAACTAGCTAAAGTCAAAGACATCAATTAAAATTCAAACAAGACACTAAGAAGTTAATGCAAGATGTCCAGCAAGGATCTAATGCTAAACCAGATTAAGAAATGCAAAGAACATAGACACAAGCAAAGTTATGCAGATCGGCCAACTGCAAGTGAGACTCTATTGGAGTTTTCTCAGTGCAACCAAGCTTTGCCAAAGCAATTCATTGCTTATATGGTATGCACATGGTACTGGCTCAATCAATTAGATGCATCTCAATCAAACAAAATAACCAGAAACAGATTATACTTCAATTAGCCATTCAGATCTGAGATTAATGTCACTTTTGCATGCACCCGAGCTCACAATGACTGTATCATAGCTCATATGGTGTACAGCCACTAATCATATAATCCAGAATCTCAGGAAAAAAAATCAAATACAGCTTTGAACACAGAATTTATGACAAATAAGCAACTGAACATGACTTTGACAAAAACAGAATATGATGCTCAAATAAAATGACTCAAACAAAATTTTGCACCGAATAAAATGATGAAAAATAATACTCAAAGTAAAGAAAACACACATACACAAAATTATAGAATCCTAAACACTAAACTCATAACAGTGAACATATCAACTTGAAAACTTAAACGCAGAAATTGAGATCCAAGAACGAACAAACATATTTGAATCTCATACAGAGAAAATAAACTCAACAAACGCGAAATCAACACAAGACATTCAATGAAGATAATGAACAATGCGAAAAATTGAAGCACAAACTCAGAATCAAGACAGAATCAAAACACAAAACTAGAAACAAAGACAGAGACGCGAATCAAACGCAAGAACAGAAGATAATACCACTTGATGGAAGAAAACTCAGAACAGAGACGAACCGAGATACTTACCTTCGAAGCGTGTTCAACCTGGCTCTGATACCACTTGATGGACGAACACCCGAGGAGAGGCCGACGAAGGCGCGTCGCGGACTCCTCAAAGCTTCTCCGACGAAGAATACGCAGCGGAAAATGACAAAAACAGAGGGTTAAACTCGATAGAAACCCTAGAAATGGAAAGAAACCCAATATGAACCGATTAATCGGTTCAAAATGAAGATTGAACGGTGGAAAAGGTTTGGAACGAATCAAAAGTAATTTTAATCGGCTAAAATCAGAGAAAATGATGAAGGATGAAGAAACCCTAGACAAATGTGCAGATGATTTGGTGACAGTGGAAGAAAGATGAAGAAACTTGTGAATCTGATACTTACGGAGGAGAAGAAATGGATTTGTGATGAAGAATGGCTGGCAACGAGGAAACTCTCGAGTGGAAGAACGAGATGTGGTTCTGCGAGATGGAGAAAAAGCTCTCACGAAAGAGAGAATGTGGCTGTGCGTGGCTGATGTGTGAGAAGAAAAACAAATGATGTAGAATGAGGGAGCGGACGCGTGGCTGAAGAAGGAATTGAAAAACGCTGACGCATGCGAGGTGGCAGCGAAGGAGAGGTAGCGTGGAAACGAGAGAAATAAATGGAGCACAGTGGAATTCAATGCAAATGAGAATGAAGGCAGTGTGCAAGGAAGGTGGCTAGAGGGAGTCTTTGGACTCTCTAACCTGACTTTCAAGAGAGAATTGTTTCTATTTCAGAAAACTTAATTCTCATTAATCTCAAAAGTGCTAATACAAGAGAGGAGTTGGGTATTTATAGTAACCCATACTCCTTAAGAGCTAAGCTAGGAAAAGTAAAAATACAAAAGAAAAACTAAGTCAAGTAGGATTCCATCAACAACCATGATCTTTGTCCAAATAACTCCAAACTATTTGTAGTCAATAGAAAGTTAAGCATGCATGCAAAACACACGTTGGAGGTCAACCACGATGCTGGAGTTAGGTTAAATAAGAGTTTCCTTAGCATTATGAACGATGCGGGGGATATGAAAACATGGACTTTGTGGAGCGGGACGCTCGAAACTACATTGGCCAACACAGAAGATATTTATGTAAGGATGGTGATGGTCAGGCACTCCTACGACAGTTTTCGTCAATGAAAGATAGAAATAACGAGTTCTTCTATGACATTGCACTGGATGAAGGGAATAAAATTTGTAGTGTGTTTTGGGCTGATGCAAGAAGTCGTGCTGCACGTGAAGAATTCGGTGATGTTGTTTCCTTTGACACCACTTACTTAACAAATAAGTACGACATGCCATTTGCGCCTTTTGTTGGAGTTAACCATCATGGACACTCGATTTTACTTGGTTGTGGATTGTTGTCTTCGGAAGACACTGTCTCATTTGTCTGGTTGTTCCAATGTTGGCTAAGATGCATGCGTAATAAGAGTCCTCAAGGTATTATTACTGACCAATGCAGAGCAATGGCCAACGCTATTGAACAAGTGTTTCCTCATACAAGGCACAGGTGGTGTTTATGGCACATCCTTAAGAAGTTGCCTGAAAAATTGCACGGGTATAGAAATAATCCCGTTATCAAAACCGAACTACATGCGCTTATATATGATTGTGTTTGTCCAACAGAATTTGAAAATGGTTGGAAGGAACTACTTACCAAACATGGATTGGAGGAAAATGAATGGCTATGTAATTTGTACGAAGAGAGACATAAATGGGTTCCGTGTTACTTGGAAAAAGATTTTTGGGCAGGCATGTCTACGACTCAGAGAAGTGAGGGAATGAATGCCTTTTTTGATGGATTTATCAATTCTACAACAACACTTCAACAATTTGTGGTCCAATACGACAATGCACTTAGGGTAAAGGCGCAGAAGGAAATAGAAGCCGACTTCTCCTCCATGAACACCACTATTGCATGTGGTTCTCAGTCACCAATTGAGAGACAATTTCAAGTGGAATACACACATGCAAAGTTTGAGGAGGTCTAAACTGAATTCCGTTCAAGGATGAATTGTTTCATCAAAGACACCTTAAAGGAGGACTTGTGGAACACTTACACTGTAAAAGGGGAACGAATGTGGGAGGGTAATCGTGTACCGGATAAAATTTACAAAGTTCAATTTGATCCCATCACACAGACAACCACTTGCTCTTGCCACCTCTTTGAGTTTAGAGGAATTATATGTCGCCATTCCCTCTTGGTATTTGGCCAAGAAGATGTTTACAGTGTTCCCTCACAATACATTTTGAGGCGCTGGAGCAAAAACATTCGAAGAAGACACACACTAATAACAGCATCGTATAGTAATTCCACAAATGAACCACGCATGCAAAGATACAAACTGTTGTGCAAACGTTTTTATGAAATTGCTGAAGTTTCATGTGAGTCTGAGGAAGCTAGTACTGAACTGGAAAAAGAACTTAATTGTTTGGGTACAAAATTTGGGTTCAGTTCTTCCATGACAAATAACATCATCAGTGATGCAGGCCAACTAAGATACGATACTGGTGCATGCACGTCAATACCACTTACTCCAGTTGGAACATCTGATGTCCTTGTACACAGTCCTGCAACTGTTAAGCGAAAAGGACGTCCACGCACAAATAGGTTGAAGTCCACTGTTGAGAAAAAAACCAAAAGAAGAAAGTCAACTTCATTGACAAACACTTCAACACCACCCACCGAACAATGCGTGAGTCATTATTTACGGTCAAAATATTTATTAAATACTTTTTTGTCTATCAATTATGTTTAACTTAGTAGTTGTGTTGTTTCAAGGCGAAAGACCAAGTAATGTTGTTGAATGTGATCACCGTGAACAATTTGAAGCGGACACTATCCAACTATCACAAGATACCGAAATGGGTCATTTTGGATTTTTGTCGTTGTTGTCAGCTGTACATAACAATTTCGATAACAACATCAACTGATATATACAACTTGTTTGCTGCTTATTTTGTTACTTTTTTCTGTTTTTGTAAGTTAAAATGGTCATCCATGAAATTCCTTTAATGAATGTATCTAATGCCTATGACCACACCAGTATTTGTTATTGTAATCGATTACGAGGCTCTGGTAATCGATTACGAGGCTCTGGTAATCGATTACTGTGTTCAGTTAATTAAACCAAATTATCCCACTGCATAACGTGTATAACTTGCAATCGTGTACATAACCGCCCAAAACACATCCTTCCTCAAATTCGTTTGGAAAACCTCTCTTCTCTCAGTGCAAAACCCTAAACGAAATACAATGGCTGATCGTGGAACGAAGAAACAAAAGGCATCTTCTTCCGTTGGTGGACGTCGCCACCGGCGGAGTCCAACCCCATCACCATTGTCATCCCCTCCAACGCCTACCAATGATCTCTTCTCGTCGGATGAGCAACAGGAGAAATATGCCCAACATTTCGTAAATCGGGAAATTTTGGAGAGTAAGTATCTAGAGGACGAATACTTTCAAGGAAAAAATTTTCAATTCTATGACATATTACACGAAGCTGGGCTGACTGAATTTGTATGTTTAAGAAGACATTACCACCCACAATTAGTCAGAGTGTTCTATAGCAACATGTCAATATCGGATACTGGGGTTATTCGAAGCGAAGTTAAAGGTGTAAAAATTAGGGTGAGCCCTAATCTTTTTCAACAACTCACTAATCTCCCATCTGATGGTGTTTGTTACGAAGGAAAAGTTGTAGATGAGTGGAAAGAACAATACGATTCTGTCACTGCAAGGCAACTAGTGTGTAGAGATGATGCAGCCATACAATCTAGAATACTAGCGGGGCAAATGAAGGTTCAACCAAGGATACTTCATTACGTTCTCACTAGAGTATTAATTCCTCGTGCAACCAATATTGGTCAGGCATCCGAAGAGGATATTATGCTGCTATGGGCATTTTTCAATTCCATTCACATTAACTGGGGACATCTTATTAGATATAAGATGAAAAGAGCATTAAGGGAGAACGCAAAGTTGTCGTATCCACATTTGATAACCATCTTCATGGAACACTTTGAAGTGCCTACTGAAAGTGATCCCATTTCAGAACTGAAGTTCAAGCAAAGAATTGGTTGTGAAGTTGTAGCATCATTTGGTTATATGCAAAATGATGAAGGAGAATGGGTTCCCAAAGGCAACGCCCCCCATTCCCCCTTACAAGAAGGTCAACATAAACAAGGACAAGATGATGAACAAGGCAGTTCATCTACAACACTAGATAATGTCATCAACCGCATAGAACAACTTCAAACCTTTGTTGGTACAAGATTTGATGCCTTTGAAACTCGATTTGATGCCCTTGAAACAAGATTTGGAAACATGGACATGGTCATCACTACAAGGTTTGATGCGTTGCAATCGAGCGTTGGGAACATTGAAGAACAACTGCAACACTTGCCAAGTGCTTATGGAAACAATCCTCAGACTTAAAATTGCTTGTTTAGGCTTTCTTTACTGCATTTTAAAGAACTATGTACTACAGTTCCTGCTTTGATCATTTCAAGTATTTAATTAAATGAAGTTGTTTACTTTCAAAATGGTTCCTCAATTCTCGACATTTATTATGTAATGTTCAATTTATGATACACTGAATAGCATGGCAGTTGTGAGTAAAACACCAATACCACTAACCAATACCACTTAATAACACTGCAGTTGTCTATAAAACTAAAAGTCACTTTTTTTTCCAATGGTGACCCCTGTTCACCTGACTGAGTACCTGTGTTGGACTTTCTGTACAAATTCCCATTTTCTCTCGGGTAATCGTTTACAGGGATGCTGTAAACGATTACCAGAGCCTTTTTTCAACACTCTCACTCATCCCTTGCACAGCTTGCTCCTCCAACTCATGAGGGGTCACCCCGCACTCCTTGGACTCACATCACATCACCAGCCACCCTCTCCCACCACTGGAACACCTGCACCAGCCTCAGACAAGTGCAGAAGTGCCTAAAAGTCACTTTTTTTTCCAATGGTGACCCCTGTTCACCTGACTGAGTACCTGTGTTGGACTTTCTGTACAAATTCCCATTTTCTCTCGGGTAATCGTTTACAGGGATGCTGTAAACGATTACCAGACCATTTTTTGAACACTCTGAGTCATTCCTTGCATAGCTTGCTCATCCAACTCATGAGGGGTCACCCCACACTCATTGGACTCATATCACATCACCAACCACCCTCTCCCACCACTGAAACACCTGGACCGGCCTCAAACAGGTGCAGAAGTGCCTAAAACTCAGCTTTGTTTCCAATGGTGACCCCTGTTCACCTGACTGAGTACCTGTGTTATACTTTCTATACAAAATCCATTTTTCTCTCGGGTAATCGTTTACAGGGATGCTGTAAACGATTACCAGACCCTTTTTTGAACACTCTGAGTCATTCCTTGCACAGCTTCCTCATCCAACTGATGAGGGGTCACCCCACACTCCTTGGACTCACATCACATGTTACTCAAAATGACCACTCAAACACCAACATCTTACAAACAAGCCTGCAACTTAGGAGACAAAAAAAATTACGACATTCTGAAATCCACAAACCCACAACTCATAATAACAATGGTATTGAATAGATAAAATATGAGACCAATTCAAACCAAAACTCAAATTTTATTTCATTCAACTAAATCGGATACATTAAACATTGTTTTCTTAATCTATTTACAATGATTACAATTTTCATTACTTTCCAAATAACATTTTCAATCAACTAAATACACAGATCACTCATTTTTTATTCTAAGCACTACGGTTCCGGTGTATGGAGTCCTAAGTGCTCTTCCCTTGTAACGCCTTCGTGATCCAACCCTAACATACGTCTTCAAAGGTTGTTCATTTTCGTCAATGTCAGTAGGGGATACAAAACCAGTGTTCACGGATGGTTCTGTACGAGGCACACTTTGTCCAACGTCATCTTTATTTTGCCTTCTGGCCTTCTCTTCAGCCAATTGTGCCTCCAAACTTGTCAACCCTCCTTTTAAGTTCTTCAATTAGAAATTCTTGTTCCTCTAAGGCACGCATAAAAGTTTCTCTGCGAATACTTTTTTGTTTCTTCTTTCCTCTTGGTTTAGCATCCTTTCTTTTAGGTGTTGGTCTGTATTCCTCCTTATCCTTCGTTGAAGGACCACCATAAACATCGTCAACAACCTGAAATTTAACAACACATTACAGATTACACAACTTTTGTCAATATATGAAAACATAACAAAACTACAACTTACCAAACCTGTCTCCATACACCGTTTAACGAACTTGTCTCCAACACTTATATTCATCCAATGCAATATTCGTGGAAATTTATCAATAGGACCTTTTGGTGGAACAAAGAGCTCAAAAAACCATACCTAAGACAAATAAATCATCTTAACTTGTAAGAAACTTAATTCAAAAAACAATTTAAGTAATTACATCAAATACTATTAATTACCTGCAGCATGTAAACACAACCATCGACGTAAACGTTTGAAATACCTTTGCCTTTCTTCAAGCCTTCTGAAGCTTTGCACAAACTATGTAACAGAAAACGATAAACTACACTACCCCAACAATAACTACCCAAAGCACTTAAGTTGTCAACAAGATTAAACATTACGGGAAACACTTTCCCGCTACGTTTTGGAAATAAAATCTCACTTATCCCTACCAGGAGGTAAAGGCTACAAAAATGAGAACAAGGGATCTTTTTCTTGTGTTTTCGCATTAGAATTTTGTATATTGAATTCAATTCCTTTTGTTCCTTTGCCTATGTATTTCACACATTCAGTATTGCCCAGCTCTTCCTTTAAGTTAATATTTGCACCATCTGTACTCAATCCCAACCCTAAATAAATATCATTTTCATTTATATTCAAAACTTTATTCCCAACTAAAAAACCACTACTACAGTCGTCCCACTTACCCAATAACTCACTCAATATATTTCTACCTACTTTAACATTAACATTGACATCTAAAAACCACGCAAATGGAGTCGTCGCAATCAATGACCGATGCTCCTCTGTCAAGCGTTCGTTCAAAGTACATATATACTTTGTCGAAAAAGAGTGACGAACACTCAACTGCATAAACCAAAATCAAATCATCAAAACAACGAAACCCAATAACCCAAGCACCACAACACAACGATACGAACCCCAAACATTAACCCAAATCAAATAAGCATGCTACGAGATGCCCAAACCGAATAACCAAGCTACGACATGGAATGGAAAACCACTTACCTTCATCGTCGGACAATCGTCACCGGAACTTGCCATTCCGCACGATAACAGGAGACGAAACTGGACGGAGACAACACCACGCACACAGAACAAAGTGAGGCGGCACGAAACACGACCTTCGTTTCCAATGGAACAGAGAAAGGGACCTTCGTTTCCAATGGAATAGAGAAAGGGCTATTTTCGGATTTTCACTAAAAATCAGGGTTACGGACTTCCGTTTCGTAGGTTTTTAAAAAATTTTATTTTTAAAACAAACCAATCAAACAACGACACGTGGCGTTGTCAAAACAGTGTTAAAAATACGTTGTTGGAATATCGCGGTCCTTCTGGGAAATCTGGAAATCTGCTGCGTTTCTGCAGAACTCTGCAGAACGAGCGTACGTCAATGGTGCTCGACCAATAGTGGTCGGCAAAATAGAACGAGCGTTCGCCCGTATAGCATTCGGCCTAAAATTTAATATTCTTAGGTAAGAGCCTTGCACGTTCGGTTTTGAGTGTATTAGTAAGCGTTCGGTCTTGATGTGGTATTTTAGGTTTCAATCACGGTCGTTCGGTATCAATCTGACATTCTTAGGTTTGGAGGTCGGTTTTGATGTACTAGTTAATAGCGTTCGGTTTAATTTGGTAATCTCAGCTGGTGATCTTGAGCGTTCGACCATAAATTGATATATTTAGGTTTCAATCTGGAGCGTTCGGGTTTAGAATAATAGTAGTTGTAGGCGTTCGTTCTTAAATTAGAATTCTGGAGAAGTGATTTTGAGCGTTCGGTATTGGAGTATTAGAAATTGTAGCGTTCAGATCGAATTAGTATTCCCAGGAGTTGATTTAGTACCGAACGGTCAGAATGGATTTAGTAGTGTTCGGTCCAGTTTTGATTTAGTACCGTTCGGTTAAGTTGAAATCATTCGTCCTCAGTTCTAGACGTTCGGCCGGTATTTTAGGTGTTCGTCAAAATGATCTAGGTGTTCGGCCTTGATCTTTGAGCGCTCGTTCAAACAGTGTTTACTTCAATAGGGTGTTCGATGGTTTTAGCGTTCGGCGAAATAGTGTTGAATCCATTATGATGTTCGGTTTTAGCGTTCGGCCCAATAGTGCTTCATTGAATATGGTGTTCGGTTTTAGCGTTCGGCCAAATAGTGTTGAATCCATTATGATGTTCGGTTTTAGCGTTCGGCCTAATTGTGTTCAGTGTTCGGTTTTAGCGTTCGGCCTAAGTACTCTATCATAGCGTTCGGCCCAATAGTGCTTCATTGAATATGGTGTTCGGTTTTAGCGTTCGGCCAAATAGTGTTGAATCCATTATGATGTTCGGTTTTAGCGTTCGGCCTAATTGTGATCAGTGTTCGGTTTTAGCGTTCGGCCTAGGTACTCGATCATAGCGTTCGGCCCAATAGTGCTTCATTGAATATGGTGTTCGGTTTTAGCGTTCGGCCAAATAGTGTTGAATCCATTATGATGTTCGGTTTTAGCGTTCGGCCTAATTGTGTTCAGTGTTCGGTTTTAGCGTTCGGCCTAATTGTGTTCAGTGTTCGGTTTTAGCGTTCGGCCTAATTGTGTTCAGTGTTCGGTTTTAGCGTTCGTCCAATTGTGTTAAATCTCTTAGCGTTCGTCCAATTGGCATAATGGCGTTCGGCTTATAACGCTCGGTGAATAGTGTTCGTCCATCTAATGGTCTGCAAATGGTGATGGGTTCTAAGTTCCTTTGCTCTTGGGTTGAATTATGTGTACCAATGTTTGGAATATATGCTGTAACGTGAATTATGTGAAAATATGTGAATGTATGAGATATGTTGGATTTGTTGTGATAATATGGTGGTATCTGGTTATTCATGACTTGGGTTAAGGTTCAAAGTAACAATATGATTCATGGACGTAATTCCATGATCCTCAAGGAGAGGATACATGGTGGTGTTTTGGGGTTGTATAGAATGATTACATGGTAGCTCAGTTTTGGGGGTCATCCTGAAACTCCAATGGTCTTTCTTCTCATGTAGAGAGGATTGAACATGTGGTGAGGAGTAGCAGGAGGTCCTAGTCTTGGATGCTTCCATATGATCCAAGGTGAGTGATAACGGATTAACCTCGTGATTGTGGCCAGGCGAGAGTGCCCAAAGTTCCACCGGGCAGTAGTGCCCAAGTTTCACAAGGCGGTAGTGCCAGGGCGGGAGTGCCCAAATTTCATAAAGCCACCACGAGTGCAAGACCCGCCATAGCTCGGTAATCATTCTAGTCCGGACGAGTCGGTCTATAAAGCAACAAGTCGGAGTATAAAGTAACAAGTCTTGTGATGTCAGTTTACCATGTTACATGTCGTGTGAGTGCGTGAATTGTGGTTTAATGAGTATGCTTTAATTGTTCTTTTATATGAATATATGTATGATAACATGAATTAACTGTGCTATCTGTATAACATGCTTTTTATATCTAGCTCACCCTTGCATTGTTTGTGTTTTGTGTTGTTTGGGTATGTTTCTTTGGCGATGATCATCCACTTGGATGGGAGCAAGGGTGGTAGAGGAGATTCCCTTGGAGCAAGAGCTAGTGGATACCGAGGTTGCGGTTTAGTCGGCTAGGAACTTTTCTAATCGAACACTTGTAGTGTTCAATAATTTAAACTGTTAAGTTTAAATTTTCGTTCCTTTTTATTTGGATGACTGTAATTTCGCATTTAATTACACGTCATACTCCGACTGTTCTCTTTATTTAGATGTTGACGTCTATATTGTATAATATTGGTTATTATATAATCGGGATGTTACAACAAAGAAGGTAAATATGTAATTTTAAAAAAATGTAAAGAGTAGGATCTAACATGAATCAGCATTCCTGATGAAGCCCAAGAAAGAGAAACGCAACGGCCCAGTTTTAGTAAATATTGAGGCTTTCTTTTTGTACTTTCAAATTTCTTCCTAAACCTCCAAATTTATCTAAAACTCCGAAATATCCTTTGACCTTTCACTAGGGTAAAAAATGTAAAGTCTAATTTCTTCCTTTTATTTTTAATACAACCCTAACTTTTTTTCACTCTCTCTGTATGTCACCCACCACAACCTCCTGTTTCCCTTTGCTTTTCATGGCAAACTAACTCCAAGTACTTCCATTTTTATTTACTTTTTTTCTATTGTTTATATGAGGATAATATTCTCATGAGAAATTTATGCTATATTTAAATTAGATGTCTAAAACCATAGCTGATCTGAGAATGAAAATTACATTTGGACTTTAGATAGCAGATTTTGAAATCGTGTTAGACAAATAACTAGACTTCTAAATCTCGTTATAAATAAAATTCCAGTTTTTAAAATTTGGTGTACCATTGAAATCTCTAATTAAGAAGGTAATTAATTTCCAAATTCTATTAAAAAAATATTAGATTTTGAAATTTAATTAAGTAATTTACCGTAATTGACAACAATAAAACCAAACCTAAAAACAATTTTTTAAATTTATTTAATTAATTCATCACATATGAAAAAAAATATGATCGGTTGTCAAATTATTTATATAATCTTTTTACACATTTTATTTGTGAAAGAACATAAATCTAACAAAGGTAAAATTTATAAAACTAAAAGAAATCTTTCACCTTAATTATGACGAATCTAACTACCAATAATACAACATTAAGATAGAATACCTCACTGAACATAACTAAAATTGAGATTAACAAATTCATAAAACAAAATAAACAAAATAAATTTAAAAGTAAAAAATAAAAAAAAAGCAATAAAACAAACAATGTAAATTTGAAAAAATAAAACTAAAAACAATACCATATTTTCAAATTAAAAAAAAATACTTAATAGAATTTTGAAATTTAACTGTGTCCTAAACATAAGTTTGAAATCCAATATAATTTAACCATATTTCAAAATCTGATAAATTTTTAAATAAGATTTCCAATTTGATTAAGTTCTTAATTAAATTTCAAAATATGATGTATTTCTATATCTAATGAATTATATTGCAATGTTAATTTCTTAATCAAAGTCTAAATTATAATAATTACTGTGATTACTTGATTTTGTCTGAAAAAATATAAAAATAATTTTTAAAAAATTAATTAAAAATAAATGTAATAACCCAAAATATAACGATTAACCATATCTTAATCATTATATAATTAATAAGATAGAACAGTTATAAACTATAATATATAGTACATGTAACATCCCGATTATATAATAACAAATATTACATAATAAAGACGTCAACATTCCAATAAAGAGAACAGTCGGAGCATGACGTGTAATTAAATGTGACATTACAATCATCCAGAAATAAAAGAAACGGGAATTCAAACTTGAACAGCTTAAAGAGTCAAATACTACAAGAGTTCATATGGGAAATTCCTAAGAAGACTACTCCGCAACCTTAGTATCCTCCAGCTCTTGCTCCAAAGGGATCTCTTCAACAACGTCTGCTCCCATCCAAGTGGATGATCATCGCCAGAGAAACATACCCAAACAACACATAACACAAACAATGCAAGGGTGAGCTAGATATAAAAAGCATGTTATACATATAGCACAGTTAATTCATGTCATCATACGTAGATTCATATAAAGAAACAATTAAGGCATGCTCATTAAACCACAACTCACACATCTTTACACTTACATAGTTCTGCTGGCACTCCCCAACACTATGCAAGGTAAAGTCACAACACACGACTCATCCGAATTTGTATAACTGTCGAACTATTGGTCGTCTTTGCACTTGCATAGTTGAGCTAGTCTTGCCTAACACTAGCAAGGTAAATCCCCCAATCTGTCTATGTCTAAATTCAAAGACTATAGACGAGGACCTCTCTCTACTCTCACCACTTACATTGTTCTTCTCTACTTGAGCATGAACAATGCTTTGAGTGTAGGGATAGACATACTAGTTCAAAGTTCCATACAGTTTATACAGAACAACACACCACCACATAACCACTTTCATCCATCTCTCCCCGAGATGTCCACTTCATACTCACATACACTATTTACTTTTACAATCGTATCATCATAGTAATTTATCATATTTCATACATTCACATATCTTCACATACATCACATCGCAGTATATATTCCAAACATTTGTACACATAATTCAATTCCAGAGAAACTCAACTTAGAACTCAACACTATTTGCAGAACACTATTCATCAAACACTTTGCGGGACACTATTCATCCGAACACTATTCACCGAACGCCATCTGTCGAACGTTATCTTGCCGAACACTACTATATTTGGATGCACGCTATAAGATCCAACACAATCAGGCCGAACGCTAAAACCGAACAGTATTTAGTCGAACGCTAAAACCGAACACCTCCAATATTCAATCGAACGCTAAAACCGAACGACTCTAGTATTCAGTCGAACGCTAAAACCGAACGCCCCACTGGATTAAACATTTCCCGACCGAACGTTATAACCGAACACCTCACTAAAATCGTACAATGTCAGGACGAACGTTCAAAGATCATTCATCATCAAATACCGAACGTTCGCTACGAACGATCACTAACTGGGAATAAACATCAGCAAAACCGAACGTTATCTATCATTAAGACCGAACGCTTACGATCGAAGCCTGAGAATACTTGGGCAAGATCGAACGCTAGCTATCACTGATACACCAGATTAAACGCTTACCAACTAAACATCAGAATACGGATTTAGGTCGAACGCTAATGATTTCTAACAGATATCGAGACCGAATGCTCAAGATCCAAACTTAAGACTATCAAATGAAGACCGAACGCTCAACAATCAGAATTAAACCAAGACCGAACGCTCACAATCAGAATCAAACCAAGACCGAACGCTCACAATCAGAATTAAACCAATACCGAACGCTCACAATCAAAATCAAGCCAAGACCGAACGCTAAGAATCAGAATTAAACCAAGACCGAACGCTCACAATCAAAATCAAACCAAGACCGAACGCTCACAATCAAAATCAAGCCAAGACCAAACGCTCACAATCAGAATTAAACCAAGACCGAACGCTCACAATCAGAATTAAACCATGACCGAACGCTCAAGATCCAAACTTAAGAATACCAACTTAAACGAACGACTACAATTACTAATACATCAAAACGAACGTTCAAGATTATTTCCTGAAAACAACAATTTAGGATGAACGCTTATAATCAGTATTACCACAAAACCGAACGCTCGAGATTCACTCCTAAGAATCCAATTTAAGACCGAACGCTCAAAATCACCTGTTGAGACTACCAACACAAAACCGAACACTTATTATCACAGGTACATCGAAACCGACCGTTTAAAATCCAAACCTAGGAATATCATATTAATACCGAACGCTCATCATCGAACCCTAAGAATTTCCACCTTAAGACCGAACGCTCAGGATTATTACGAGTCCGAATTAGAAACGAACGCCTAACATCTCTGGGTAATATTTTGACGAACGTCTAATATTTTACTAACTCAAGGACGAACGCTAACGCTCGTTACACGAGAATACAAAACCGGACGTTCATATTATTTTGGTCGACCACTAATTGGTCGAGCCATTTGGACGAACGTCCTACTTTGACCAAAACTGAACGCACGCGCGTTTCTGCAGAATTCTGTAGAATCGCACCAGGTTTTCCAGAAACCCAGAAAACCCCAATTTTTCATCCCCTTCTTCCCAGATTTGCATCAAACACAGTATATATCAACAATCAAACAAAAGATCTAGCTCCCCTTACCTCTTGAAGACCTCCTTGCAAATCTCGAACCAATCTTTGCACTGTGTTCCTCCTCTGCTGTTTCAGTCCTCTACTATAGTGTCCAGCTCTCACTTCACCGTCTCACAGATATGGCAGCAACTCCTCCAATCTGCAGAACTCCCAATCCCTTTGAATCCATGGCTTTTACCTTTAAGAAGGAAGAAAATGGTGCTCCCCACAGCCACTCCTCAGTGCTATGCCCACCAACGAAGGAGATGATGGAGGTTCATGATCATGGCTGGAGCACTTCCAGGTGGAGAGACCCACCACCATCTGCTGCTGCCCACTCCTTTGCTGGACGTGGAGCCCCTCTCCTACCACTACACGAACGTGCAGCCGCCCACCTTCCCCATCCCCTTTAAAAATATAAGGAACGTGCGGTTCCTTACAGTACAAACTTACCGTTATCCAAAACTATTATAAATTTTTAACTTTATATACAAACTGGATAAATAAAAATAATTACATCATCAATCTAAAGAAAACTAAACTACGGGATTCCTCAAACATACCTCATTCTCCAAACTTTAGAATCTAAACGGAGTCAAACATTAAAAAAGGACACAAATTGACGCATGCAACAAAAACTCCTTGCATGGTCAAGAATAAAGAAAATGCCATGAAAGTGAGAATGAAACTTGCTCTAATCACGAAACTGATCGGTCAAATAGGTAACCCTTGACTCTAGAATTGCCTAGACACCTCCTGATCATCGAATAGATAATTTAGGAGTAAGAAATTGTAGAAAAAAGTGAGAAAGAACAAAGATAAAGACTTTTAAAAAGATGAAGTGTTCTTAAAATACTAAGACAAGTTTAAAAAATTCTATTTACATCATAAGATTATTTTATAATAAAATAATCAATCTCATTATTTTACTACACCTATTTAGTCTAATAATCTACTTTTTAAGTTGTTATGTAACATCCCAAAATATAGTAATTACCATAAATTAGAATTAATCACATTACATAATATACACAGTGCAGTCTTAAGCAAGATCAGCTATCAAAAGCTGAACGTCAAAAAGTTACAGAGTTAAGAAAATCAATACAGAAACAACCAAGGTTCAAGACGAACGGTTTTACAAAAGCTGATAACGAACGTCACAAAATTCTAAGCAGCCTATTCCTACTGGACGATCTAAGTCTCGGCCTTCACTTCGACTTCCACGAGATTCTCTTCTTCTACCACTTCCTCCAAAAGAGTTTCTCCATCTGCTCACATCCACACGGATGATCATTGCATTGACAGGACGGACGTACAGGTACAAGACAACACAAGGAAAAACGAAAGGGTAAGCTTATGTAATTTAATTCATACAACAAACATACAAATCAACATACGAGCAATACAATAATATATCAACATAGCAATAATCATCCAAAACTCTCATAAAATAGACCGTCCGGACTGTATGAATCCATGTATCTACAGGCGTTCGTGCACCCGGGTGATGTGATAACTGGAAAACACTCAACAGCTGCCACCCGAGGTTAGTCCTATCAGTCCAAAGTACTCCTAAGGACTAGGACCTCCTGTCGTTCCCACACATGACCTACTCCCCTCTACGTGAGGACGAGCACTCACGGAACATCAGGATGAACTGCCATCAGTAGCTTTACCACGTTCATACTACACAACTTCTCATATTCCAATCATAGAGTCGTTCCTCCTTGGAACGCTCGTTCAAAATCCATCATCATATAATTACTCAAATTATGGTTCACACTTCAGAATCTTCCACTTTATCTTCATTTTCATCTTTAGTTTTAAGAGTATAAAATAACGAACGTTCAGTCTTCTGAAGAACGAGGACGAACGCTAAAGACTAGATTTAAAAAGACTCGTTGCCAATCAGAATAAGTCGATACCTGGTTATTTAATGGACGTCATGACTACTCAAATCAGTTGAATGAAATGACTCTATAGTGATACAATCAATATTCAGAAATAATTTAAGTATGCAGACTCTAGGCCGAATCCAAATGGATAAAGATACAAAAAGACAAGTAATTAACTATACTGAGAACAATTCGTTTAAAAGGGTCGACTGCCAGTCCATGACCGAATGCCAATTATATATGCTTACTAACAATTTGGACGAACGCTATTTACGTCCGTTTAGGAATCAAAGATAAGGACGAGCGTTCGGTATAAGACCGAACACTACTTAGGACGAACATTAGGTAGATGACTGAGTACTAATTAGGATGAACGCTCGGTATAAGACCGAACACCGATTGGGACGAACGCTTAGTATAAAACTATGCGCTACCTATAACGAACGTTTGATATAAAACCGAGCGTTACTAATATATAAAACTTCAATTAATTTAAGATAGTCAGGTACCACTAGGCTGAGCCGAACGCTCAAACATAGTCTTTCACAAGAGGACGCTCGTTCTCGATCGGAGTTCTTTCCGAATGAAAGAATTCCATTTTTAACCAGATTACTAGGAAACCGAACGGTAGAGAACCGTTCAATTACGAACGTACATAATCATATTAAGAAGTTCATATTCACATTTTCCACTATTTTCAACTTTGAATCTTTCCAAATACCAGTTCATACTTTATACTTCACATCAAAAATATAAATTTCCAGACTTTATGGCATCCACATTAATAATTCATACTTCAAATAAATACTCATGTTCACATTCATACACTTCAGGCATATCAAACATCTTGCTTCATACATATACTGGATACATACATACACTCATTCAGTAACATGCAATCAATTTCAACAAGCATACAACAGCATACGAATTAAATTACTAAGCTTCCCTTACCTCTAACGTGAACGAACGTCCTACAGTGTGCGACTTGACTTGTAAATTATAAATTCCTTCTACCCGCAACGCTTACTACTCTATGAATCAACATCAAAGATAGATGGAAACGGGTTCAGTTTTTAACTAAAGAATTCCAGCACCCAAAGCTGGGCGTGCATGTTCACAAGAACGAACAGTGGAAGGAGGATAAACTTACCGGTTTCAGAACTCTAAAGTGTTCGGTTCAAACGAAAGCTCAGGACGCCGGGAATCCTTCTACGGTGCCTGAACAATGACCGGAGCAAGGTAGAGTGAGTTGTAGTAGAGAGAAGATGAAATGGTTCTAGAGAGAAGGAGGAGAATTCGAAAGATTAAGATTGTTGGAGAAGATGAGTGCATGCAGAGAGGGACACGGTTTTCAGAAAAGTCAGTTTTGTTTAAAAACCAACGTCCGTTCTCTTGCTGACACTTGTCTTCCACTACTGATTTCAGAACATTCCATCACGACACTTGGCAGGAAAACATAGAGAATGGAAGTGTGTTTTTAATGCACTGCAGAGGGGTTTTGGGAGAAGTTAAGGGATGTGACAGGTGATTAAGGGTGTGCATTTTCCGAGGTCTTACATGTTATAATAAAGATTTTAACTTAAAAAAAATATAATAATAATAAATGAATTAAGATGAAAAAATATCAATTATGTTAAAAATCTTATTACTAATATAATAAAATATATATATATATATATATAATAAAAATTGTTACTAATATAATAAAATTTAGAAACAAAACAAAAACAAAAAATAGAAAAATAAGGAAAATCTAAAATGCCCAATGTAAAACCCTAATTAGGGTTTTCTGCTTGCGTGGTATTTGAAAAAGGGAGAGGGGCACTGGAATTGAAAAACGGGGAAGGGAGCTAATTGGTTTCTGGAATTCGGAAAGCTGGAAAGAATTATAGGGAAGAAGAATACTGGATTGAAGAAAGAAGAAAATTAGGATTGTATTGGTTTCACACAACGAAGGTTATTTACCAAATCTTATCTCTTTGCTTGAACTGTTTATATCACTGGTCAAATTTTCTTATCTTTTGGATTTGTTCATGCGCGTTTTCTTAATCTTTGTTAGTTGTATTTCCTCTGTTCTGCAAATCTGATGCATGATTTCTTAGTGTAACATCCCAAAATATAGTAATAACCATAAATTAGAATTAATCACATTACATAATTAATCAGTGCAGTCTTATATAAAGTCAGCTATCAAAAGTCGAACGTCATTAAATACAGAGTTAATAAGATAAAACAGAAGAAACAAAGGTTCAGGACGAACGGTTTTACAAAACCAATAACCGAACGTCATAAAATTCTAAGGACGCCTAATTCTACTGGACGATCTAAGTCTCGGCTTTCACTTCGACGTCCACAAGATTCTCTTCTTCCACCACTTCTTCCAAAAGAGTGTCTCCTTCTGCTCACATCCACACGGATGATCATTGCATTGACAGGACAGACGTACAAATACAAAACAACACAAGGAAATAACACAGGGTAAGCTTATATAATTTAATTCAATGTATCAACATCCAATTTAAACATACCAACAATACAATAATATATCAACATAGAAATAACCATCCAAAACTCTCATAAGACAGACCGTCCGGACTGTAGGAATCCATGTATCTACAGGCGTTCGTGCACCCGAGTGATGTGATAACTGGGAAACACTCAACAACTGCCACCCGAGGTTAGCCCTATCAGTCCAAAGTACTCCTAAGGACTAGGACCTCCTGCCGTTCCCACACATGACCTACTCTCCTCTACGTGAGGACGAGCACTCACGGAACATCAGGATGAACTGCCATCAGTAGCTTTACCACGTTCATACTACACAACTTTCCATATTCAAATCATAGAGTCGTTCCTCCTTGGAACGCTCGTTCAAAATCCACCATCACTTATTCATCTCATATACTGTTCATTATTTATAATATTTCCCTTTATTTTCATTTTCATCTTCCAATCCAAGTTCATAAAAATAACGAACGTTCAATCCTCTTCATAATGAGGACGAACGAGAGAAAAGAGAACGATAACCTTCGTTCCATAACCGAATAAATTTGACTACAAATAAACATCACTTTTGGCGAACGTTACTTACCATTGAAATCAGTTGAATGAACTGACTCTCGGAAGATTTTATCAATACTCAAAAATAATTTAAGTACAGGACTCTAGGCCGGATCCAATGGATAAAACCACCTCAAGACCATTTCAGAACCATAACGAGAATAATTCTATTTTTGAGACTGACTGCCAGTCAATGACCGAATACGATAAGAGGAATTTTACTGAAGTTTGAACGTACGCTATTTCCACACGTTTGATGGTTAAAGACAAATACGAGCGTCCGGTATAAGACCGAGCACTACATAGGACATACGCTTAGTGTAAGACCGAGCGCTACTTGTTACGAACGCTAAGTATAAGACCGAGCGTTACAAATCTTTAAATTACAAGGTACATATATATATATATATATATATATATATATATATATATATATATTACTTTATTTCGAATATTTGGTACGACTATTCTGAGTCGAACGCTTCAAGATATTATTTCCACATGAGAACGCTTGTTCTCGATCAGAATTCCTTCCAAATGAAAGAATTCCCTTTTAACCAGTTTACTTGAAAACCGAACGGTAGAGGACCGTTCGATAACGAACATACATAATCATAGTAATAAGTTCATATTCAGATTTATAACTATTTTCAACTTAAGTTTTCCATATACCAGTTTATACTTTATACTTTACACCAATTATAAATTTTCAGACTATATAACATCCATATCAATAATTCATACCTCAGATTTATAACTCATTTTCACATTCATATACTTCATACTCATCAACTATCATGCATCATACTCATACTGAATACATATATTCACTCGTTCAACAACATACATTCATTTTCAGAAATCATACAATCAGCATACGAATTAAATTAATAAGCTTTCCTTACCTCTAACGTGAACGGACGTCCTACAGTTTGCAACTTGACTTGTGAACTAAAAATCCCTGCTACCCTCAACGCTCACTACCATTCGAACCAACATCAACGACAGATGAAAAAGGGGTTCAGTATTTAACTTAAGAACTCATGCACCCAGAGTTGGGTGTGCATGTTCACCAGAACGAACAGTTGAAGGAAAATGAACTTACCGGTTTCAGAACTCTAAAGTGTTCGATTCAGGTGAAAGCTCAGGACGACTGGAATCCTTCTACGGTGCCTGAACAGTGATCGGAGCAGAGAAGAGTGAGTGGTAGTAGAAAGAAGGGAAAGGTTTTCTAGAGAGAAGGAGGAGAAAAATGGAGATCAGAGTTTGGAAGGTGAAGGTGCACGCAGAAAAGTGTGGCAGATTTTTCAGAAGATTAATTTTGTTTGCCCCACGTCCAAACGGTCGTGCATTCTTCTGCTGACACCTGCACTCCATTAACTGACTTCAGAACATTCCATCGCGACACTTGGCGAGAATGCAGAGAGTATGGAAGTGCGTTTTTAATGCACTGCAGAGGGGTTTTGGGAGTAATTAAAAGGGATGTGACAGGTGATTAATGGTGTTCATTTTCCAAGGTCTTACACTTAGCATTATTGTGATAAATTTGTGTGTCATAATTTTTTGTGTCTCTGTTGATTCATGGATACGGAATAAACAAGAAACCATAAACAAAAAATGGCAGACCCATTATCAGAGATGATTTAAAAAAAAATTAAAACCCAAGGTCACAAACACAAGCGATGTGATCCAGGAGGCATATTCTTCTAACAACAATGGCCATTTTTGGTTAAACTGTCATTTTTGTTCACCTTGTCACTTTTGTAGTGTTTGAATGGAGTATTTTAAATTGAGATGTAACGGTTAAAATTTAGTTCTTATTTTGTAAAGCTGTGTTCAGACTTCTATTTAGTGAAATTAAAACATCCATGCAAACATGAAAAAGAGATGTGAAAGGCTTGGAAGTACAACACGACCAAGTGCTGTGTGTGGATGTCCTCATTGAACCATTACACCCCTCCTTTAACCAAATCGTAGAAGAATGGTGGGTGAGGTATCTTCAGAGATTCAAACTTCTAGTTTTAGATGGTTTAAATGGTTAAAATGTTGAAAAGAAAGAACCCTTTAGATATGTGACTTCAATTCGGCAAAATCTTACATGGTCCCCGTCAAATTAGCGGTGGATTGTTCTACTAACCCGTTTTTTTTTAAATTAAAATATAAAATAAATTAAAAGTTAATATTTTTATGTTATATTATTTTAAGAATATAAATATATATTAGTGTTGTAGTTTAAACCATTATCATTATAAATTAAAACTTATTTTTTATTTATAATAGAATAATATGATATGTAAATATAATATTATTTTAATTTATTTTATTGAAAACATTAATTAAAAATTTTAAAAAAATTATATAATTAAATATGCTTTAAATATGGATAAACGAATTTTAAAAATAATTAGAAAGTTTAAAAATAATTAAAAAATTTTAAAAAAAATGGCAGGCTAGGCTGTCCCTTAATTCCATAAAACTGGATTTTACTTTTCGCAACACAGTAGATCAATTCTGAAATTTCTTTTTCGAAAGACAGTTAACACACCCCTACACCGGATCAAAATTTTCGGAAGCCTGTGATGAGGTGCAGGTAGAAATTTGATGGGATGCACGAAGAAACATCCATCACCATGCATTTTTATCCCCATTCGTGTGTGTGTCTTGTTTGAGAACGTTCCCACGCATCTGTAGCACCGGAGAGAAGGATTTGTGGCAGAGCATCGTTCACGGCGGCTGGGTAAGATTTTTTTTTTTGTGCATGAAGAGAAGCCCAAAAGGGTGTTGGTTAATGCGTTCACGAGGCTCTAATAGGGAGAGTCTAATTTTTGTTCACTGTAGAAGCGACACCTTCAAGTGTTCGTTAAAATGTCAGAGAAAAACTCTTATGTACACAGTCAATTCCTCACCCCACGAAGGTCACCCAGGTTCCTCCCCCAACTAAACCACACCACTCTCAACCCCAAATCTGCCGCCGTTTTCGTAAATAAATCCAATGAGTTGGGTTGAGAATATCATCATTTAAAATTTAAAGTTTAAAATTTAAAATTTAAAATTTAAAATGATGATATTTAACAGAGAAAAAAAAACATAAATATGGGAAGTCTGAGGTCTCTGTATATGGGTCCTGGGTCCTGTTTAATTTAGGGTTTGTGCCGGTGTGACTTTACTTCACTACTTTTATTAGTTTCAGCACGACAACGAAGATAGAACCAAATAGAATCCCAAGTGGAAGAGTAAGAAGCATCATCCATAAGAGAATCTTAGCATAAGAGAAGGAAAATCCCTGATTGAAAAATGGAGGTAGAGACAGAGACTATGGTGGAGAAGAGGGAGATAATCAACAACGTGATGTGTCTTTTGACAGACCTAGATGGAACTCCCTTGGGCTCTCCCATGTACCTACCTCAGAATGCTGGCCCTCAACACCTCAATCAGATTGTTAATAAGCTTCAAAACAATGTAAGCAAGTCCCTTTATTCTTCTCAAATTCTATTTTACATTTTGTTTATTATTTATAACATTGAGCGATTATCTATGCTTTCATTTTAGAAAGAGAAGTTGCCGTATGCTTTCTATATATCAGATGAGGAGCTCATTGCGCCACTTGAAACATACTTGCAGAAAAACAAAGGTTAGTCATGTTTGTTTACAATAAATTATTTATTTTTCTTTCTTAATTCGTTGTAAATTCACATATCATTAAAATTATACCACATACTTCAATTAAAAGCAAATCCTTTATCTTTATAAAACTTCCATAGTTTCCCCAACTGTAACTTACACCTTAAGAATCTTCTAAAAATATGTGCAAATCACATGCAAAAATTGAAGGACACAAATTGACACATGCAACAGAAACTCCTTACATGGTCAAGAATAAAGAAAATGCCATGAAAGAGAGAATAAAATTTACTTGCTCTAATCACAAAACTGATCGGTTAAATAGGTAACCCTTGACTCCAGAATCGCCTAGACACCTCCTAATCATCGAATAGATAACTTAGGAGTAAGAAATTTTAAAAAGAAGTGAGAGAGAACAAAGATAAAGACTTTTAAAAAGATGAAGTGTTCTTAAAATAATAAAACAAGTTTAAAAATTCTATTTATATATTTTATAATAGAATACTCAATCTCATTATTTTAGTATACCTATTTAGTCTAATACTCTATTTTTTTTAAGTTCTTACAATAAAGATTTTAACTTTTAAAAAAAATATATAATAATAATAAATGAATTAAGATGAAAAAATATCAATTATGTTAAAAATATATATGTATATATATATAATAAAAATTATTATTAATATAATAAAATTTAGAAATAAAATTTAGAAATAAAATAAAAACAAAAAATAGAAAAATAAGGAAAATCTAAAATGCCCAATGTAAAAACTTAATAGGGTTTTCTGCTTGCGTGGTATTTGAAAAAGGGAGAGGGGGACTGGATTTGAAAAACGGGGAAGGGAGCTAATTGGTTTCTGGAATTTGGAAAGCTGGAAAGAATTAGAGGAAAGAAGAATACTGGATTGAAGAAAGAAGAAAATTAGGATTGTATTGGTTTCACACAACGAAGGTTATTTACCCAAATCTTATCTCTTTGCTTGAACTGTTTAAATCACTGGTCAAATTTTCTTATCTTTTGGATTTGTTCATGCGCGTTTTCTTAATCTTTGTTAGTTGTATTTCCTCTGTTCTGCAAATCTGATGCATGATCTCTTAGCATTATTGTGATAAATTTGTGTGTCATAATTTTTTGTGTCTCTGTTGATTCATGGATACGGAATAAACAAGAAACCATAAACAAAAAATGACAGACCCATTATCAGAGATGATTTAAAAAAAAAATTAAAACCCAAGGTCACAAACACAGAGAAGAGATATGGCTTTTGATTTCAAAATTTTGGATGGTGAGATAAGGAAAACCACGTCGCGCCAGAGAACATAATGCGGTGGTTGAGCGATGCTTCCGGCAAGTGGTTTCGTCAACACCAATGACGGTGGCGATGATTGAATAACGCAACGCAGGAAACAGTCAGCGGCAACGGCGCGACCAGCAATCTCGGGGTTAGGCGGCGTAGCACAAGTTAATGGTTTTTTAAAATGTTTAAAAACATATAAAATAAAAAAGTTAAAATAATAATTAGAAATTGGATGTGGCTGGACTTGACCCAACTAATTTAATATTTTATATATTCAGAAGGGACGTATTTGGCATCACCGTAAAATTTGGGTATACAAGAAGAAAAAGGATGTTGCTCCCTCCACCACTACATCATCCTTCTTCCATCTTTCCAAATTCTTTTAATTTCAATTATGTCCTTACCTTAAAACTTTTTTTACTTTTATCATTTAGGATTTTTTTAATTAATTTGAAAATCCTATTTCTCCTCATTTTTTGCTCCACGCACCCCACCCATCTCTCACACGGATTGCTCTGTTCTCCCTTTTCGTTTCACTTCATCTCATTTCTTCGTCCTTTCCTTTCTTTTTCCTTCTGTTGTCTCTTACTCATTTTCCTTTAGGGTTTCATTGCTTCCATTGTTGTTGATCTTTGGGGCGTCAAGGAGCGTGGATCCAGATTTTGTTTGGTTTGTTTTTTTCTTCATCCAGGTTGGTTTTCTTCACTGGTTTTCTTCAGCATTCTTTTGTAGCCTTGTTTGGTAGTTTAATTTATGGTGTATTATTACTTTTTGGCTTTGGATCTGTGCTATGTTGTCGTTCTTGTCCACTGTCTTTCTGCTGATTGTATTGTTGGTCGCCTGAACAGAGCAAAAACGGTAGATCAATTCTGAAATTTCTTTTTCGAAAGACAATTAACACACCCCTGCTCCGGATCAAAATTTTCGAAACCCTGTGATGAGGTGGAGGTAGAAATTTGATGGGATGCACGAAGAAACACCCATCACCATGCATTTTTATCCCCATTTGTGTGCGTGTCTTGTTTGAGAACGTTCCGACGCATCTGTAGCACCAGAGAGAAGGATTTGTGGCAGAGCATTTTATCCCCATTCGTGTGCGTGTCTTGTTTGAGAACGTTCCGACACATCTATAGCACCGGAGAGAAGGATTTGTGACAAAGCATCGTTCACAGCGGCCGAGTAAGAATTTTTTTTTGTGCATGAAGAAAAGCCCAAAAGGGTGTTGGTTAATGCGTTCACGAGGCTCTCAATTCGAGTTTGAATTCTAATAGGGAGAGTTTAATTTTTGTTCACTGTAGAAGCGACACCTTCAAGTGTTCGTTAAAATGCCAGAGAAAAACTCTTATGTACACAGTCAATTCCTCACCCCGCGAAGGTCACCCAGGTTCCTCCCCCAACTAAACCACACCACTCTCAACCCCAAATCTGCTATCGTTTTCGTAAATAAATCCAATGAGTTGGGTTGAAAATATCATCATTTAAAATTTAAAGTTTAAAATTTAAAATTTAAAGTTTAAAATTTAAAATTTAAAATGATGATATTTAACAAAGAAAAAAAACATAAATATGGGAAGTGTGAGGTCTCTGTATGATGGATCCTGGGTCCTGCGTAATTTAGGGTTTGTGGCGGTGTGACTTTATTTCACTACTTTTATTAGTTTCAGCACGACAACGAAGATAGAACCAAATAGAACTCCAAGTGGAAGAGTAAAAAGCATCATCCATAAGAGAATGTGTCAATTTGCTTCTTACTCTTCCACTTGGGGATCTATTTGGTTCTATCTTCGTTGTCGTGGTGAAACTAAAAAAAGTAGTGAAATAAAGTCACACCGGCACAAACCCTAAATTACGCAGGACCCAGGATCCATCATACAGAGACCTCACACTTCCCATATTTATGTTTTTTTTTCTTTGTTAAATATCATCATTTTAAATTTTAAACTTTAAATTTTAAATGATGATATTCTCAACCCAACTCATTGCATTTATTTACGAAAACGGCGGCAGATTTGGGGTTGAGGGTGGTGTGGTTTAGTTGGGGGAGGAACCTGGGTGACCTTCGTGGGGTGAGGAATTGACTGTGTACATAAGAGTTTTTCTCTGGCATTTTAACGAACACTTGAAGGTGTCGCTTCTACAGTGAACAAAAATTAGACTCTCCCTATTAGAGCCTCGTGAACGCATTAACCAACACCCTTTTGGGCTTTTCTTCATGCACAAAAAAAAATTCTTACCCAGCCGCCGTGAACGATGCTCTGCCACAAATCCTTCTCTCCGGTGCTATAGATGCGTCGAAACGTTCTCAAACAAGACACGCACACAAATGGGGATAAAAATGCATGGTGATGGGTGTTTCTTCGTGCATTCCATCAAATTTCTACCTGCACCTCATCACAGGCTTCCGAAAATTTTGATCCGGAACAGGGGTGTGCTAACTGTCTTTCAAAAAAGAAATTTCAGAATTGATCTACCGTTTTGGCTCTGTTCAGGCGACCAACAATACAATCAACAAAAAGACAGTGGACAAGAACACAAAATAGCACACATTCAAAGCCAAAAAGTAATAATACACCATAAATTAAACTACCAAACAAGGCTACAAAAGAATGCTGAAGAAAACCAGTGAAGAAAACCAACCTGGATGAAGAAAAAAACAAACCAAACAAATGAGTGAGAAAAGGAAAAAGAAAGGAAAGGAAGAAGAAACTGAGATGAAGTGAAACGAAAAGGGAGAAGAGAGGAATCCGTGTTAGAGATGGGTGGGGGGCGCGCGGAGAAAAAATAGGGTTTTCAAATTAATTAAAATAATCCTAAATGATAAAAAGTAAAAAAGTTTTAACCTAAGGACAAGCGGAGGAACATGGTGTAGTGGTGGAGGCAGCAACACCCTAAAAGTCATATATGTGGGCTTTCCGTAAGGCCCATCGGGAATAAAGGCCCAATTTAAGCGTAGTCCCTTTGCTAAGTAGAAAAATCTTTTGCCCCCATTGCTGCAACTCATTCGTTTATTCATTTGTCGCCACCACCGGCGAAATCCCATTCCAGTTTTTCTATCATCTCTTCCCACCCAAGGTGCGTACCTTGCTAAAGGGTCGTTGGCAATTTTTTGTTTTGTTTTGTTTTTGTGATTGTCGTTCTTGGTTTTTGCAGATTTTGAAGAAGAAAATGGTGAAGAAGAGAAAGCGCAGTGAGAGTGGTCAAGTTGTTGCACATCCTAAAAAGGAAGATGCTGCTTCAGAGAGACCGGTGAGGACCCTTTTGGGTTGGAAGGATAAGAGTCAAGTCACTGATGAAGTAGAAGACAATAACGTTGCTTCACCAATATTTAGGAACAAAGAGAAGGTTTTGCTCACTTGCTCTAGGCGTATCAGTTACAGGTACAACCTAATATACACCCCATAACTTTTAGTTACAGTTTTTGTTGCTTTTTCGAGTTTGGATATTGTTATGGTATTCATGGGTGGAGTGATTGTTTTCCATTAATTTGTAGGTACCGACATTTGATGTTGAATTTGGTGTCACTTTTGCCGCATTGCAAGAAGGATAACAAGATTGAATCAAAAGAAACTAAAGGCGCCACCCTTAATGAGCTTGTTGAGCTCAAAAGTTGTTCTTCATGTTTATTTTTTGAGGTATTTTATTTATATGCCACAAGGTTTTTTCAGTGTCGTGTTACTTCAATTTAGGATTGATATGTTGTGTTGTTCTCTAGACTAGTATTTGCATTTTTTTTGCGCTATTTGGAAAACCTGAAGCATGCTAATGGGTAGAGGAATTCTTTGTTGGTCACAACTGTTGATGCTATTTCAATGAGATGCGGTCGTGAGTTTGAGTCTGGTCAACTTGTTATATTCTATTAGTGTCTTCTCTCATTTTTATGTATCAATTTCAGTGCAGGAAAGCAAAAGATCTTTATCTCTGGATGGCCAAATGCCCTAGTGGCCCATCTGTAAAATTTTTAGTCAGTGCAGGTATATTCCGATTCAATCATTGTAATCTTAATATAACACTAGTTTGCTTGCTCTGATTATTTAGAGTTCTGATGTCTGTATACTCTAGGCATCACTGGTCATTCTTCCCAGTGAACTATGTCTTTTGTGTTTCTTTCTCTATCTCGACCATTTTTTATACACTTTTAGTGATTTTCCTTTTTCCTCCACTGTTTTTTCAGTTCATACAATGGAGGAGTTGAAGCTAACGGGAAATCACCTAAAAGGTTCTCGTCCACTTTTGACGTTTTCTGCAAATTTTGAAAAAGATGCACATTGGAAACTGTTAAAGGAGATGTTGTTACAGGTGTGTGATAACAGTTGAAAAACTGTTATTTTTATGATTAAAATTGACACTAAAAGCAACCTTTACACTTAGAAACTAGCTTGAAATCATACTTTTCTTTATATTTTTGGAAATAAGAGAGCTGGACAGGTTTATGCTTGATTTCAGTGTTTTTGTGCAGGTTTTAAGGTGAATTTGGTGAAAGAAGTGAAGAAGGAGAGAGATGAAATCAGAAAAGACAATAAAAAGTGCAAAAGGAGAAGCCGAAGTCACCGCTCAGCGGCAGTTTACCGCTGAGCGGCACTCAGGAGCTTGCGGGAGGTCCGCTGAGGGGCAAAATGGCCGCTGAGGGGAGAAAACAAGTCGCACTCACCGCTGAGCGGTATTTACCGCTGAGCGGCACTCTGGAAGTCACGTAAGGTCCGCTGAGGGGCAAAATGGCCGCTGAGGGAGAAAACAAGTCACGCACTCACCGCTGAGCGGTATTTTACCGCTGAGCGGCACTTTAATGGGCTTGGACTTGACTTTTTGTAATTTACGAATGATACATAAGCTTTAGGGTTTCCTAGGGTTAGGTATCTCTGGCTGGAACGAAGCAAACACTCTCTTCCACCCCTTTGAAGGAGGATCTTGGATGCTGAGGCTTCCTCTTCACCTTTTTAGGGTTTATTCTTTCATTCTTTCATTGTAATTCATCTAGGTTCACCATGAATATGGTGAACTAAACTCTGTATGTTTGTTGGGGAATCAATGTAGTCTTGTGAAACTCTCATATATGGAATCTGTTTTTACATCTTTTAATTAAGACTTATGCTTTCTTTCATCATTAGTTAGGGTTTTTCCTCTTTGCTTAATGCTTGCATTGTTTAACTCATTCGATGCATGATTATTGGTTTTGTCGATACGGGCACGTACGGGGAAGTCTAGATCCGGGGAATTTCTCCCAATTTTATATTGGTTGTCGTTAAGCTCCTGCACTTATATGAACTGATCATTAGGAATGCTAGGAATTGTATGAACTCGTGATTAGGGAGAAGCCTTCTAGAAAGGTACATTAGAGAGTGGCATTAACAATGATGATTTGAATTGTTGAATTCCTAAAATATATGAGAGTGGATAAGATGAAATTGACCCCCAACAACATATTCATACATTAATATTCATTGAAAGTGTTTATCTTTTGCTTTTTGGCCATTGATCAAAACTTCATGCATACATGTTTATTTTCTGTCTTGCATATTTAAACCCCAATTATTTAGTCTGTAAGTCTTAGCTAATTAAGAAATCACATAACTAAACTAGGCCGTGAGTCCTTTGGGAAGAACGATACTTGGTCTTACCAAGTTTATTACTTGAACGATTCGGTCATACTTGCCGATTGAAAAACAAGTTTGTGACATCATATTTTGGTGTTCATAAATTTGTCCATCAAGTTTTTGGCGCCGTTGCCGGGGACTCGTGGTTTAACTGGTTAATTTGTGTGATTATTGATTATCTTTGACTTATTTTTTTTATTTATATTTAAATTTCGAATTTTTATTTATTTTATTTTTTTTTATTTATATTTTCTGTTTTTATTATTTTTCTGAATATTATATCTTCTCTTATATCTTTTTGTGCTAACCAAATCTTTTCTAGGGTTTTGTGTTCTTGTGTATGCAGGAGGCAATTCGAACTAGGAGCAAGAAAACAACAGAACCTCTGCTTGAAGGATTAGAAGACAGTAGACGGAGGAGAAGAATCAGAACATCTAGAGAACTTTTCCCTCCTCCGGAAACTCTGTTGCAACCATCACCACAAGGTTCTGACAATAGCACAGAAAATATGGAGAATAATAATATCAGAAGAACTCTTGCTGATTACACCACATAGCTGGACCTCAACACTTTAACAGCATAGCTAGACCTAGAGTCAATGCAGCAATATGGAGGTCAAACCAGCACTGATCCAACTGGTGAAGAGTAATCAATTTAATGGGTTATCTCATGAAAGCCCATATGAGCACCTTACTACATTTAATGAAATTTGCAACACAGTGAAAATCAATGGGGTGCCAGACGAAGCAATCAAACTTAGTTTGTTTCCTTTCTCATTGGGAGGCAATGCTAAGCTTTGGTTGAACTCTTTTCCAGAAGGAAGTTTCACAGAGTGGGAAGCAGTGGTAACAAAGTTTTTGAACAAGTACTTTCCACAATCAAAGGTGACAAAAGGCAAGCAAGAGATATCTTCATTTAAGCAGGGCATGGAAGAATCACTGGGGCATGCATGGGATAGATACAAAAGTCTGCTAAGAAAAACACCCACGCATGGCTTTGAAGAACAGGAAGTAGTCTTAACTTTCCTTGGAGGGCTTGGTTCACAAACCAAGATGATGCTTGATGCCTCAGCAGGAGGCAATATTAAATGGAAAACTCCAGAGGAAGCTATAGAAATCATTGACAACATGGCTACTAGTGATAATGAGCTCAACAGTGAAAGAGGAGCTCCTATGCAACAAAAGGGGTTCTCCAATTACAGACACATGATGCCTTGCTAGCTCAAAATAAAATTCTAACTCAACAGCTGGAGACTCTGACTAAAACTCTTGCACAATTACCTAAAGAGTTGAAAACTGCTGCACAGGTACAAACCCCAGTTGTGCGAATTATGTGGAGGTGATCATATCAATGGTCAATGTGCTTTTCCAGTGGAAGCCTTGGAGGATGTTAATTTCATGGCTAATCAATTTCCATACCGTCAAGGGAATTACAATCAAGGGTGGAAACCACATCCAAGCATTGGTCAAGGACAAACTGGGCAAGCAAATCAATATAATAAGCAGCAGCAGCAACCAACCTTTTGGCAACAGTTATCTATGCTTAATGAAAGATCAACAAGGTTGGAAGAAACTCTTCAGCAATTCATACAGAAAACCTGAATCTTCTCAAAAGAGCACTGAAGCTGCTATAAAGAATTTGGAGATTCAAATGGGTCAGATTACCAAGCAATTGGAAGAAAGGCCAAATAGAAATTTTGGGGCTAATACTGAGGTTAACCCTAGAGAAGAGTGCAAAGTGGTAAAGAGTGTGAATGAAGAGATAATTGAGTTAGAAGAAGGAGAAACAGAAGAAAGAAGAGAAATAGAGAGCAAAAATACATTTTCCTTTTCCAATAAATCAAGAGAAACAAATGGACTTCACAGAATTATTCAGAATGGTGGATAATGAAGCACCTTGGGAACAGATTCTACAGAAAATTGCAGTTTACACAAAATCTGATGAAGAAATCTCTACAAAGAAGAGACGTAGAGATGATGAGGCAAAAGAGTGTATAACTGTTAAGAAAGAGTCATTCCCTCCTAAAGCATCAGATCCAGGGCAGTTTTTCTATCCCTTGTACTATAGGGAAGAAAAAGGTAAAGAAAGCTCTCCTTGATTTAGGTTCAAGTGTTAACTTGATACCTTATTCTTTACTGGAGCAAATCGGCAATGTTAAAGTGAAACCTGCAAAGGTTAAAATAGTAATGGCCGATGGATCTTCAAAGGAGCCATGTGGGATTGTAGAGGACATTATAGTTGTGTTGGCAAACTTCAGTTCTTGGCAGACTTTGTGGTGATGAAGATGGAGACTGAGAAGATACCTATCATACTTGGAAGACCGTTTATGAAAACGGCCAGGGCTATCATAGATGTAAATGAAGGTATAGTGGTGCTCCAGGACTAGAGAGGAGAGAGTGGTGGTAGATGTCTTCAAAGATGAGACTGCAAGCAAAGGAGGAAGAAGCTAGTTATAAAGCTGCATTTCGAGATGCACCCATGACTAGCCGTAAAGATGAAAATCTTGAGGTTTCAGGTAACCATTGTTTGTTGTTTCAGGTACCCAAGGAAGAAGAGATTGGAAGAGGAGAAGAAATTCCTAGAGACTGGAAGAAAAGAAGACTCCAACTTGGCACACCTGTTAGAATCAAGAACAAGTTGTGGGTTGTGAAGGGCTTTAAAGAGAAGGAGATGATAGAGATAGAGTCTCCATATTCTAGAAGAACCAAACAGTTCAAAGGAAACAGCTGAGGAGTTGGTGGAATGACAACATCAACTACAAAGAAGATGGAACTTGAACTTGATTGGGTCAAGCTAATGACATTAAAGAGCGCTTGCTGGAGGCAACCCAGTGAATTTAAAAACTTTTGATTTGGTTTTGTAATTTGTAATTTGTGAACATTAGTTTTGTATTTATTTTGTTGGATATAGCATCTACTGAAGGATGCTAGGTGGTTAAGTATCTACTGAAGGATACAATGGCTGTAACACCTACTGATGGGTGTTGGTGGATTTTGGGTCAGGCTCGTGACGTTAAACAAGCGCTACCTGGGAGGCAACCCAGTTGATTGAATATTTCTGTTTGTTTGTTTTAGTTAGGGTTTGCATAAGCATTTTGAACATTGAATTGCAGGGAACCAGTGAGGGGCACACATGGGAGGCACGTAGGTTAAGAAAAGAAGGAGAAGAGCACTTCACGAAAGTGCCGCTGAGCGGTACTTTACCGCTGAGCGGTACTCTCGCAGAATAGGGTTTTAGTTCCCCTTAGCGGGACCCGAGCCCATTAGGGTATTTTTAAACCCTAAGCTGCGCATTCTTTCACACTTTCAGACTTTTCTTGCACAAACACTCCCACATACCTTCTCCAAGGTTTTCCACATCTTTTCACTCTTCCCTCTTAAGAAAATTTCTCTTCCACTTACTTTTTCACTAGTGTGCCATCAAAGTTTGGGGTTGGAAGAGAGCATTCTAGCTTGGAAGCATTCTCATTGCATCTAGTATCTCCACCCAAGTAAGTAAAATGCATTTTGTTCATTCTAGGGTTTTTGATTTTGAATATGATTGTCAAAGCATGAAGATTTAGGGGTTTTGATTTCTTTGCATGATTTGATGATATATTTGATGTTTGAACCGATTAAACTGCATGATTATGAACTGGAAAACTGAAAATTGCATTTGGGTGGAGTTAGGAAAGCTTTAAAACAGGTTTTTCAAAAATCTGCAGAGTTACCGCTGAGGGGTAAACTGCCGCTGAGCGGCACTCTGCCAGATTTGATTTTTCTGGTTTTGTGTGATTCTGGAATGTGGTACTGGTGGCGCTGAGGGGAAATTCTGGCCCTCAGCGGTGGTTTAGCTTCGAAAGGAGTTGTGTTCTGTGTTTTACTAATGATTAACATCATGTTCTGTGGTTTTGTTTGTGTTTGAATGTAGGAATGCATCCTCATCAGGAAAAAGATTGAAAACCATGGCAAACAAGAGAAAGGAAAAGGAACCAGAGCAACCCCAATCTAGCAGGTTCCTCTCTAGGAAACATGAGAAGCACTTTAAAGTGGTTCAGGACAGGAGACTTCTGATGGAGAGAAGGTTGGAATGATACCTAACCTTGCTCCTCAATTTGGAGAGCAAGTTTTAGGGAATGACTGGGGAAAGCTAGCCACTTATCCTGCACCTGCCAACATAGCTGTGGTTAAGGAATTTTACACCAATGCAAAGAAGATTGGTGATTATCCAGCTGAGAATTATTTGGGCTATGTCAGAGGCCATGCTATCAGGTATGATCCTGATTCAATTAATAACTTTCTGGACACTGTATGGGCTGGTGAGCAGTGCCAGTTTGCTCTTTGCATGGAGGAAGGTGCTGATTATGAGGATGTGGAGAGAGTACTGTGTATACCTGGAGGACACTTCCAAAGGAATCGATCTGGCTCAGTGGTTAACATTAGGAGGACAGATTTGACTCCTCTTGCAAAGTATTGGATGGCGTTTTCTCATGCCAACATTCAGCCATGTTCACATGTGTCAGATATTACTCTCAGCAGGGCATTCTTCATCTACTGTGCTATCAGAACTTGAATGTTAATATTGGGCAGGTGATAGCTGATGAGATTAGTGTGTGCGCCAATACTTCAAACAACAAAGCACCACTAGGACATCCTTCTTTGATCACGCACCTTTGCAAGATAGCTAGGGGTGGACACTTCTGCTCCACCTTTTGAGAGGCCAAGAAAAGCTATTGATGAGGCCTACTATAGACAGTACTGTGGAGGTGATGATGCAGCTCAGCCAGTTCCACCACGCCGTGCTCGTAGAGAGAGAGGGCCAGCACAGAGCCAGACATCTGCTGAGACACATGAAGCAGAGCCATTCCAGATGAGGGACATGTATATGTCTCTTATAGGGGCTCAGTTGCAGTCCATTCACAGAGGGCAGGTGGCCACTGCTGAGATGATTGTGGGGATGTATGATACACCTCCAGCCCACAGGTGGACTATGGATGAATTCCATAATGTGGTAGCTTGGCCAGAGGAGCCAGTGCATGGAGGAGGAGCTGGAGCAGCTGAAGCTTCAGCTAGAGAGATGGAAGAAGATGAAGCTGATGATGATGATGCATTTGAAGATGATGAAGATGAAGAGGAAGAGGAAGATACAGAGGACAGCTCAGACTGATGAGGAGCTGAGATAGCATTTACTGATAAATGCTATCATATGATTATGCTTTTGTGGTTTAAGTTTTCTGAACTTATTTGTTTTTGTTTTTAGATTAGGGTTTGATGTACTCTATTTGAAACCTGGTTTCTTGTGATGGTTTGCTATTAACTGTGATTGTGTGATAAGTAATGCTGAATGATGCTTATGATTGATTGATGTTGAGATGATGTGCACATTAAAATGCTTATACAGGTGATTCACAAGCTTTGTGAACAAATGCATGATATCATGATTGTGATTGTGAAATTAAGCAGGATGTGTATGTCAAATGTGAATGAGCTTATATGTGAGATTTTGAGCTCCAGAGTTGTTATTGTTGAATGCTATTACTGTGAAAGCATGAATGGTTTTGCCCAGGTTTTCTATGATTGAATCAATTGCTTGTTTTGCATCATATGATCAAGGCCGTTTGTTGAAACCTTTTTATTGGCCAAATTTGATAAAATTAGCCCACTAAAAGAGAACACTTTGTGTTCTAATCCTTTGAACCCTTAGCCTTGAATCATACACTGAAACCTTGATTGAAAATCTTTACCTTGAGTTAAGTAGAAGATCTTGTGTGGTATTGTTAAATGTTCAAGTTTGGGGTTGTTGGGAAAACATGAAAAGCATTGAGCTAAGAGCTAAAAAGTAAGAATATGCAAAGAAAAGAAAAGAAAAGAAAAAGAAGTAAAGCTCAATGCAAAGGCAAAAGAAAGTTGGGAATGAATAAGATGATTGTGTTGTTATGATTCTCTTAACTCAAGGATTTTGTGATCCAGAAAAACCAATTTTCTTGTTAGCCCAGCACATTATAAGCCATAGAAAAGTCCTTGTGATGATGCATGCTTGTGAATGTTTTTGATTGTGGTAAAATGAAAGGCAAAGTTAATTCATGTAACATTGTGATAGTAGAGTGAATGAGTGATCATCTCTTATACACTTGAGTGTGAGTGAAACACTTGACTTAGTGAGGAAATATTACATGAACACATGAACATCCATGCTTAATTGATTGATTCATTCATGAAAATAGCATTTGTTGGAATTTAAATGACTTTGTGAACACTAAAGCATGTGCACATCTTGATTGAACTCTTGGTCATAAGTTTGAGTGAAGTTTTTACTTATCTTGAAAAGAAGATTTTTGAATGAAGTGAACCATCATATGAATTGGTTTAAAGATGGAGTTACATATTATTTGCTTGAGGACAAGCAATGTTTTAAGTTTGGGGTTGTGATAACAGTTGAAAAACTGTTATTTTTATGATTAAAATTGACACTAAAAGCAACCTTTACACTTAGAAACTAGCTTGAAATCATACTTTTCTTTATATTTTTGGAAATAAGAGAGCTGGACAGGTTTATGCTTGATTTCAGTGTTTTTGTGCAGGTTTTAAGGTGAATTTGGTGAAAGAAGTGAAGAAGGAGAGAGATGAAATCAGAAAAGACAATAAAAAGTGCAAAAGGAGAAGCCCGAAGTCACCGCTGAGCGGCAGTTTACCGCTGAGCGGCACTCAGGAGCTTGCGGGAGGTCCGCTGAGGGGCAAAATGGCCGCTGAGGGAAGAAAACAAGTCATGCACTCACCGCTGAGCGGTAGTTTACCGCTGAGCGGCACTCTGGAAGTCACGTAAGGTCCGCTGAGGGGCAAAATGGCCGCTGAGGGGAGAAAACAAGTCACGCACTCACCGCTGAGCGGTATTTTACCGCTGAGCGGTACTTTAATGGGCTTGGACTTGACTTTTTGTAATTTACGAATGATACATAAGCTTTAGGGTTTCCTAGGGTTAGGTATCTCTGGCTGGAACGAAGAAAACACTCTCTCTTCCACCCCTTTGAAGGAGGATCTTGGATGCTGAGGCTTCCTCTTCACCTTTTTAGGGTTTATTCTTTCATTCTTTCATTGTAATTCATCTAGGTTCACCATGAATATGGTGAACTAAACTCTGTATGTTTGTTGGGGAATCAATGTAGTCTTGTGAAACTCTCATATATGGAATCTGTTTTTACATCTTTTAATTAAGACTTATGCTTTCTTTCATCATTAGTTAGGGTTTTTCCTCTTTGCTTAATGCTTGCATTGTTTAACTCATTCGATGCATGATTATTGGTTTTGTCGATACGGGCACGTACGGGGAAGTCTAGATCCGGGGAATTTCTTCCCAATTTTATATTGGTTGTCGTTAAGCTCCTGCACTTATGAACTGATCATTAGGAATGCTAGGAATTGTATGAACTCGTGATTAGGGAGAAGCCTTCTAGAAAGGTACATTAGAGAGTGGCATTAACAATGATGATTTGATTGTTGAATTCCTAAAATATATGAGAGTGGATAAGATGAAATTGACCCCCAACAACATATCCATACATAAATTTCATTGAAAGTGTTTATCTTTTGCTTTTTGGCCATTGATCAAAATTCATGCATACATATTTATTTTCTGTCTTGCATTTTAAACCCCAATTAATTCGTTTGTAAGTCTTAGTTAATTAAGAAATCACATAACTAAACTAGGCCGTGAGTCCTTTGGGAAGAACGATACTTGGTCTTACCAAGTTTATTACTTGAACGATTCGGTCATACTTGCCGATTGAAAAATAAGTTTGTGACATCATATTTTGGTGTTCATAAATTTGTCCATCAGTTCCATCCAGAGGAAAGATGGATTTCTGTAAACTTATGTTGATAACTCTAATATGTGCACTTTCGTATATAAGGTAAAGGTTAGCTTGATGATTTCATCTTATTTTTATGATTCGTGATGTTGTACACCATGAATTTCCGGCCAAATTAAGAACAGCTTCATGTGCTTTCTACCAATTTAATTGGAATCTTACATTTTTGTCGTCATATATCTTCCTACGATTTTTTTCTGAATTTATTATGTCTGATCAATGAAAATTCAATTGATGTTATTGTTATGCCCATCTATTTTACATAGTTTATGTCATATATCTGTTTAATGTATATTTTCTGTGTGCAGTTCTCTCTATTTCTGATACTGTTGTTTGTTTACTGTATTTGATAATTTCTAATATACTATTTCTTTCCTTTGTTTAGATATTTGAAGTACCAAAGGACCATAGAAAGGCGAAGCCCTTCCATGATCATGTTTTTGTTTTCTCAATAGCTGATGACCATATATGGTTCCGGAATTACCAGGTTTGTGTCTGTATTCCGGAATTACCATAGACTATTTTTGCATTAAGATAAAGGTTAAAAAATCCTGGAGATTATTGTTAGGGGCATCTTTTCTGCCTATTTCTATACAAATTAAGTGTATGCATTGTTATTATAAACATGTTTATTGCTCTTTTTAGCCACATGTTAATGATTGAAGTGAAGTTTGCGTCGAGCATTTTTAACCTTTACTCCTTTACTTTCTTATAAACATTACTCAATTATCAACTTATCTATACATTTCAATTTGAAGTTTTAGTTTTTGACAAGACTTAGATAATATATAAAGAATGGTTAACCACAAGAATTTTGAAGATAGAGGATATTTGACCATTATAATGAGTTTAAATTTTATCTACTACCGATGTAAAACATTTTATTTGTAAATACATTAATATGTTCCGCTATGGTATTGTTTTGTAAGCTCAAAGGTTAAACTATGATGCATGTAATGTTTTATTTTATTGATCATCTTTATTCATTTAATTATGGTCAGTCTTACCAGATCAGTGAAGATCGAATCAAGTGGGGATGTTGGTTTGACCTGTGCATGCCTGCGATAGATGTTATACTCTGTTTTTGTTGGACAATATACCGTTAGATTGAGTCATTTGTGTTATACTCATGACATGGTCATTAGAGGACAATTGTTACTATTAGTTGTTCGCAATACTCCTATTTAATTCGAACATTATATGGTTTCATTTTCTCCAACTATATAATATTGATTTTTCCATGAGACAATATTGTAGTATTTTCTACCTGTTGCTAATGCCTACTGAGGAATGTTACATCTTTATTCCCTTGCAGATTTCTACTCATCATAATGAATCAGACAAATTACCAAGGGGAGGCCTTGATAAAATGACATTGATTGAGGTCTGAAAACTGGTTCTTCATGTATCTTTTGATCTTTCAATTTCTAACATTCATTTAACCTATGAGCAAACTATTTGTTTAGGTCGGTCCACGGTTCTGCTTGAATCCAATTAAAATATTTGGTGGCAGTTTTGGAGGCCCGACATTATATGAGAATCCATTTTATGTATCTCCAAATCAGGTACCAATCAATATATTTTTAATGTATGCTTTGAATTTCTCTAGCTTTCTACTAATAATTATATCTGTCATTGGTTGGTTGTGATAGGTTCGGGCTTTGGAGAAAAAGAAGAAGTCTGGAAAGTTTGCTAAGAAGGTCAAAGCAAAGACAAGGAAGAAAATGCATGAGATGTCTAATCCTCTGGAGCCTGAGGAGTTTGCAGATATGTGGAAAGATTGAACATTTGGTTGTCAGCAACAGCTTTTGATGTGAATTGCTTTATATCTTCAGTTGGAGATATAGGCTGTACTTCTTTTTCTTCAATGTTATTTTCTGTTATGGTTGCAGAGGCTGGTTGTTCTCTTATCAAACATTGATTTGGTGGAAATTAAATTTTGGCAGAGAAGGTTCCAGTTGAGTTTGAGATTAGGTTTGAACGATATGTTTATTGTGAGCTTCCACCTGTAGCGATGGAAGTTCTATCTGAGCTTTCATCTCCTGTGGAGAACAACCTTTCCTTTGTATCTCACCCACCCAAAGTAATCAGATTTTGGCCTATGACATTTTTACCATGTTTGTGTTTTCAATATGGTTTGTTTCGGGTGGCTCTTCGACAAAACAAAGAGATTGAAAGTATTTTAGTTGATTTGTCCTTTTTTAAAATTAACAAGTTTTGGCTTCTTTATTGGTCGTTAATTTCAGGTGTACTTTTGTTTCTGGTTTTCTTAACAAAAGAGAAGGGTTTCCAAGGCCCGAATTGCGCCATGGGCTCCCAAGTTGTGATTTTCTTTCTACACAGTAGGAATATCTCCCTGCACCCTCAAAAGTACCAAATGATCAAATTGCCTTTAAACAAACTCTTGAACTTGGTGGTACCACAAAATTATATCTTCTGAATGTTTCACAATTTAATTTATCATTTCGGAATGAATTTTTTGGAAGAGGCTATAAATTATTCCAGAAATTTTTTGGCATAAAAACACTTTTCTTTCGGTCTTATGCACTATTTTGAAAAATTAATCCGAAAAATAACAATCTAAACCTAGGCTTAATTACCTACTTAGTCCCCATGTTCGGAGGTAATTTGCTGTTTAGTACCCGGTTTTAAAAATGTAGGCATTTGATACCTATGTTTTGAAATTTGTATCAATTGAATCCTACCCACTTAACGCCGTTATAAATCTAACGTTTTTCTCACTTTGTATGTGATTTGTGGACGAGCGTTTGTGGACGAGCGTCCTCTTAACGCTCGCCCTGTGGACGCAAGTACGTTCAGTGGACGCTCGTCCAGCGAAGCGAACACCCAGTCAGGCAGAAGAGGACGCTCGTCCAGCAAAGCGAACGCCCAGTCAGGCAGAAGAGGACGCTCGTCCAGCGAAGCGAACGCCCAGTCAGGCAGAAGAGGACGCTCGTCCAACGAAGCGAACGCCCAGTCAGGCAGAAGACGACGCTCGTCCAGCGAAGCCAACGCCCAGGCAGAAGAGGAGGCTCGTTCAGCGAACTAAGAGGACGCTCGTCCACAACCGCTCGTCCACAAATCACATACACAGTCAGAAAAACGTTAGATTTATAACGGCGTTAAATGGGTAGGATTCAATTGATACAAATTTCAAAACATAGGTATCAAATGCCTACATTTTTAAAACCGGGTACTAAACAGCAAATTACCTCCGAACATGGGGACTAAGTAGGTAATTAAGCCCTAAACCTATGAAAGCGTACAAAGTCATGTTAAGTACTTGAATTATAGGACACTTTTAACTTTTTGATTGATCAAATTTAAGAGCCATAAGCCGATATTCTAGAAAAAACTATAAATTGATGATCTTTGGCTTGAAAAATATTACGAATGGAACAAAAGGATATATATACTTCCTCTTAAAATAGAAAGGATTTTTCTTGATTTTAAAATATATAATTTTGAAGGAAAACCGTGAGAAATAATAATAACTAATAAATCACCGGCAACTCATTATCCTATCTACCTAGTGTGATACCACGACATAGTTTTCATTATCAAATACTCATGAAAGCATGTCACGTCTCAAACATAAAATAGTGTCCCATGTCGGTGTAGAACATTGGTACAGATATTACCAAGAATAGTGGCAGTATATGCAGATAATATATGTATAATTTGCCGTATTTTTCTTCCTCAAAAGGAAAACTTTGTCAACACACTCTTTTAATTGATAAATTTTGAAACAAAAACAAATAATCATAGAAACTAGTATGTTAAGATAACCTTTCAAAAAAAATATTGGAATTGCGTTATACTACGGATCATGTATGAGATGAAAGCAAGTTTAGCACGCAACTAAAATACTTCATGTCACACTTTTCACCAAATTTTTTAATTGTTTTCACACTTTTAGTTACAAGTAGTATGAGAATATAGATAAAAGGTAATTCAGCATTCAAGTAAGTAACACGACCCTTCGGATAATCAACTAAAATCTTAAATTTATAATAAATATAATTATTTATCTTTTTATTTAAATTTTATATTTATAAATTTCGACATAAATTTATAATTAACTAACAGAAACTTAATTATGATTCTATATACTTCACCTTTAAATTTGATTATCAGAAATATTTAAGTAATTGGTGAGTGTTCAATTGATCAGTTGATTAATTGTTGAAACATCATAGTTAAGTTACGTTTTCACTAACTACAATATTTCGTTTAAGTATATGAATAAACACCGTCTAGATGATGATATAATATCATTTATAATATAATTTTAATACGATTTAAATCACATTATTTTTTAATCTCAACTTTAACCAGTCCTTTTAATATGATTTAGATTCACATTATTTATTCGTGAATCTCAACTTTAACCATGACATTTTTGTCCTTTAGCTAGGTGAATAGATATGATATTCCTCAATCATGACTTAAAATTATCTGATATGATCATTGATTTTCTTAATGGGAATCACTTTTCTAGAAGTGTAGTCTTTGGTTAGCACTTAAAGTCACAGCCACAAAATAAATGTTGGCCTCATGTAACTCCAAAAGAAACAGAACATATTCCAATGTTAACTCTTAAACCAAAAATCCAATCACCATTTCTTCTTTACATTTCTGGTTCCAATTGGCCTGAGACATGAACTGAGACATGTTATATTTAAATATATGTTTATGTGGAGTTGGAATATGTGAGTGCTGGGTGGCCCTCCAACAATTTTCTTAACCTCATCAGTTCATAAGTCTTAAAGACAATGACCCTTCCATCAACCACTCCCACTCACTTATTTTATTCCAATTTACCCCACAAAAAGATTTTCCTTTTTCCACCTTAATCCACCAACTAAGTGACCATTCTATTTTCCACATAACCCCATTAGTCACACACCAAATCCATTATGTCAGTCCACAGATTTCTCCTGTTAGAGTACAATGGATCACATAATTAAACCTCTTAACTAGCTTATTCCATTACAAAAAAACACTAACCCCATTATGTGTTTCTCCACTGTTTTCCAATGCCAGACCATAATAATTATTATCATTATTTCTATCAATTGCTGCACTGTTGTCGTTCAACCAAAAGATCTTCATGTTTCCTCTTTCACAGTGTAAACGATTCTATGAATTTATATTGCTGAAAAAAATAAATATTTAAACCAGCTTAATTTATTTAACGAGACTCACATTTTCACAAGGTCTTTCAAGTACGGAATTGAGGTCCCTTACTCAAAGTATTCCAAACTGTCCTTAAGATAAGTTGCTTGTCAAAGATATTTCGATCCTCAAGTCAATAATATGACCGACCAATTAATACAATAAGTGATGCATATAATGTGCATGATGATTTTAAAGTCATATATGAAACTTTTATTTATAATAGTTGTAATGAGTCTTTATCTTTTATTGTCCAATAACGACCTAATCATACATTAATTTGTATTACACTGTTAGGTCTTACTGACACGAGCTAAAGAAACTTTATTTATAATAATTATTTTTTTTAAATAAATGTTATATTGCACTTCCTCTTATTTTTAACAAACTATAATACTGTCTTTTTTTCTTGTATAATTGGGTGTAATAAGAAGTGTGACTAATAATTGTATTGTCGTGTCTCTTAAACTTTTAGGGGTCCTATTTAGAGACTTTAAAAGCACAACAGTTTCAGGTTTCTTGTTCCTTCTTTTGTGTTGGTTGCTTCATTGATACAACATCAATAATCCATTTGGAAGTTACAAAACAACCAACCGAATAATAAATAAGTCACACATTATCCGAATTAGGTTCCTCAAAGGATACTTATCAAGAATACAATAAGTGTGTCGTGATTTAGTTTATTTCCAAAATAAATCAGACTTTCATATTTTTAAGTCATCTTTAAAAAGGTTGTTTTCAAGTTTAATTTGGAACAAAGAGACAAATTTAGGACATCTTTTAGGTTTCCCTTTAAATTTCTACATATGTCTAATAAGATTAGTTTCTTTTCTATAAAGTTAATTTCGAGTTGAAAGACTTAAACAAACTTTAAAATGTGATTTTTATTATAATTTTATTTAAAATATTTTTTTCAAAAATTTTGAGTTTTTTTTTTGTTTTAAAAAAAATTTGAAGACTTTTTTACTTGGAAGCTTAAATTAATCCCTACTAAAAAAATGGAGACCTTCTTTTCTTAAAAACTTAAAACAAGGGTTTATCAGTTTGGACTTTGAAATGATCCTGATAACTCTAGAATCACCTAAAATTCTCTCAAAGATAACTTTAGTCTACTAAAATCACTTACATGAGTTTTCATAAATCATATTCTTAGTAAACTTTTGTCGTATTTGGTCAAATGATTTGATGAGTTAGAATTTGTGATCTCTGATATTTATATATATAATGTTAAATAAGAAATTAAATGTGCAATGTGAAAAATGTTAGTTGAAATGATGCTAAATCTTACTATACAAACTTATTAATTAGTCATACTAAAATAAAATAAAATATTGAAAGATGGAGTTACTATATATACGAGACAAGTTCCTGAGGCCCTCCTTTGGAAAAGATAGAAGAAAGAAAAATTGCAGCAATTGATGCTCCAAACACAAGAAAAAGAACCAACAATGATTTGAAGTTTCACACAAGACAACCTCAAAGAAAAAGAAAAACCATATGGGCGTTTTAGTAACTTCCGAACACTCTCTTTCATGGAAGATCCGTAACTGTAGCAGTTGTACTTAATCATGGACTATAAATTGATTAAACTCTATCACATCCACACCATCCCAAAATCAAAAACCAGTTTCCAAAGAAAAAAGATTACAACTTTGTAAAAAAAAGTAGTAAAAAGAATGAACTCAAGCAGAAGAAGTGAATCGGAAGAAGGTGGTTTGAGAAAGTTGAGTTCTCCCATAGCTTACCTGTTTGGTGGCTTAGCCCTGATGCTCGCAGTCATAGCAGTTGCATTACTCATCATAGCTTGTTGTTATCGTAAACATTATTATGCTTCGAACTCAGCCGGTGATGAAGAGAAAGCAGCAAAGATGGAGAAAAAGAAGGTTAATATTTCAGAGCCACAGATTGTTGTGATCATGGCTGGTGAAACCTACCCTACTTATTTAGCCAACCCACTCTCATCGACAAGAGACTATTTGTTGGAAGTCTTGGAATTCTTACGTAAATTAAAGATAAGATCAATTCATAATTTATAAACAAATACAAATCTTGTATTACAAACTGATTTTATAAGATAGAATTAGACTTAAAGTCTACTTTCTTCCAAACCAAATTAGGAGGATCACAATCACAGATTTTCTCCATCTGCGGTTTAATTTAGTTTCCTAACATTTTTGTAGTTCTTTAAACTCTTGTTGGATTGATCTCCTACGTTTAAATTGAAGAAAATGAAATGGATATCGTAGCTAGCTTTAGCACTGAGGTGTTGGTCTTTTCATGTAAAGTATTTCAGTACGAACTTTAAACTTAATTCCACGTTACAAAAATTAGTTTATATAATAAAATTTTCATGAACTTGTATATTTTAAATTTATCTTCTGAATCGTTGAGGGAGACTTCCAACATTGTTATTTTGTTCTGACCAACTTTGGATCAAGGAAATTGCATTTGTTGAATCCTCGTCCAATGGGAAACTGATGAATACTGTAGAAATAAGTGGAAGAAACAAAATTAGCTTTCAGTTCAAAGTTAAAGAACTTCATATGCGTCTCCAAACTAAGAAAAGGAGATGAAAGAAACAAAAAAATTTCAGCTTACAGTTTCATCCTTTGAACGCATAATGAAGTACACCAACTCATTTAGTCATGAGTAATGCATGATCATAAAAAAATAAATTTTTTGTATATTTTTAAAAAAAATAAAAAAAAATGATGTCAAATAAATATAAAAATTTAGATGTGTTAAAAAATAATTATATATATATAATTTTTTTTAATATTGTACTATATGAACAGGTATATTAACCGGTATTATTGAGTTTAATTGTCTAAAAATATACTGTGTTAATGGTTAATCAATGTGTTTGGCTGCCACAAACCTATAAATATACAATTGATGTACAGATAAAATAACTTTGATCTATCTTAAAAATATAAAGACCTTTTTGAAAAAGATATCTGACTTAAGCGTCATTGTCTTCTGCATATTGTAACATCCCGATTATATAATAACAAATATTACATAATAAAGACGTCAACATTCCAATAAAGAGAACAGTCGGAGCATGACGTGTAATTAAATGTGAAATTACAGTCATCCAGAAATAAAAGAAACGGAAATTCAAACTTGAACAACTTAAAGATTCAAATACTACAAGAGTTCATATGGGAAATTCCTAAGAAGACTACTCCGCAACCTTAGTATCCTCCAGCTCTTGCTCCAAAGGGATCTCCTCAACAACGTCTGCTCCCATCCAAGTGGATGATCATCGCCAGAGAAACATACCCAAACAGCACATAACACAAACAATGCAAGGGTGAGCTAGACATAAAAAGCATGTTATACATATAGCACAGTTAATTTATGTTATCATACATAGAACAAATAAGACATACTCGTTAAACCACAATTCACACACTCACACGTCATGCAAAAGTCCTCCAAACATGGTAAACTGACATCACAAGACTCATCTTTACACTTGCGTAGTTCAGCTGGCCCTTCCCAACACTAGCAAGGTAAATACACGACTCATCTTTACACTTGCATAGTTCAGCTGGCACTTCCCAATGTAACATCCCGATTATATAATAACTAATATTATATAATAAAGACGTCAACTTTCAAATATAGAGAACAGTCGGAGTATGACGTGTAATTAAATGCGAAATTACAGTCATCCAAATAAAAGAGACGAAAATATAAACTTAAACAGTTTAAAGGATTGAACACTACAAGTGTTCGAATAGGAAAGTTCCTAACAAACTAAGCTGCAACCTCGTTATCCTCTAGCTCTTGCTCCAAAGGAATCTCCTTCACAACCTCTGCTCCCATCCAAGTGGATGATCATCGCCAAAGAAACATACCCATACAGCACACAACACAAACAATGCAAGGGTGAGCTAGATACAAAAATCATGTTATACATATAGCATAGTTAATTCATGTAATCATACATAGATTCATATAAAAGAACAATTAAAGCATACTCATTGATCCACATTTCACACACTCACACGACATGTAAACATTCATCCAAACATGGTAAACTGACATCATAAGACTTGTTACTTTATACCCCGACTTGTTCCTTTATAGACCGACTCGTCCGGACTAGAATGATTACCGAGCTATGGCGGGTCTTGCACTCGTGGTGGCTTTATGAAATTTGGGCACTCCCGCCCTGGCACTACCGCCTTGTGAAACTTGGGCACTACCGCCTTGTGAAACTTGGGCACTACCGCCCGGTGGAACTTTGGGCACTCCCGCCCTGGCCACAATCACGAGGTTAATCCGTTATCACTCACCTTGGATCATATGGAAGCACCCAAGACTAGGACCTCCTGCTACTCCTCACCACATGGTTCAATCCTCTCTACATGAGAAGAAAGACCATTGGAGTTTCAAGATGACCCCCAAAACTGAGCTACCATGTAATCATTCTATACAACCCCAAACACCACCATGTATCCTCTCCTTGAGGACCATGGGATTACGTCCATGAATCATACTGTTACTTTGAACCTTAACCCAAGTCATGAGTAACCAGATACCCCCATATTATCACAGTAAATCCAACATACCTCATTCATTCACATACTTTTCACATAAATCACATCACATGTTCCAAACATATACATCCCTCATAAATCACATCATACCATACCTTCCAAACATTTTACACATTTAATTCAACCCAGAACAAGTGAACTTAGAACCCATCACCATTTGCAAAACACTATTTGAACGAACACTATTCACCGAACACCATTGGACGAACGCTATACACCTAAACCCTAAACCCTAAACCCTAAACCCTAAACCCTAAACCCTAAACAATCACATACTTTTCACATAAATCACATCACATGTTCCAAACATATACATCCCTCATAAATCACATCATACCATACCTTCCAAACATTTTACACATTAAATTGAACCCAGAACAAGTGAACTTAGAACCCATCACCATTTGCAAAACACTATTTGAACGAACACTATTCACCGAACACCATTGGACGAACGCTATACACCTAACACCATTGGACGAACACAAATTAACAAACACTAGGCCGAACACTGTTTGGACGAACGTTATCAAATCCTACACTATCAGGCCGAACGCTAAATCTGAGTACCATATTAAATTGCACACCATTTGGCCGAACGTCATGAGATTAAGTACTTAGGCCGACCGCTTGGATCGAGTACTTAGGCCGAACGCTATTTTACCGAACACCATATTGGATTTAAACACTATTAGGACGAACACTAAGATTGATACTTAGGCCGAACGCTTGGATCGAGTTCATAGGCCGAACGCTATTTCACCGAATACCATATGGACCGAACACTTTCAGAACGAACGCTGTGAGATCAAACCATACTAGGCCGAACGCTCAAGAACGAACACCATGTTGGATTCAACACTACTGAGCCGAACGCAAAGATCAATTTCCTAGGCCGAACGCTAAACCATTGGACACCATATTGAATTCATCACTGTTTGGACGAGCGCTCAAAGATCAAACATCATCAAGGTCGAACGCTTACAATCTAAACCTCAGAATACCTGATCCATGTTGAACGTTATAAATCACTAATCCACAAAACCGAACGCTCAAGATCCAAACCTAAGAATCCAAATTAAGACCGAACGCTCACAAGTTACACCTGAGAATACCTCATCAAAACCGAACGCTTACAATGACTAATACAAAACCAGTACCGAATGCTTTAGATCACTCTCAAAAAATAGCACTTTAAAGACGAATGCCTACGGTCACTATTTCAAAAGATCGAACGCTCAAGATTGAAACCTTAGTATTCAATTTAACAACGAACGCTAAAAATCAATAATACAATTAGACGAACGCTCTAGGTCACCATTGGAGACTACCAAATTAGAAGCGAACGCTACAATCACTTATACATCAAAATCGACCGTTTAAGTTTCAAAGTTAAGAATATCAAGTTAATACCGAACGCCCATGATTGAAACCTAAGAATACCACCTGAAGACCGAACGCTCAGGATTGAGACTTAACGTACCAAATTGAGAACGAACGCTCACAATCACTAATCTACCAAGACCGAACGTTACAGATTGATTCATGAGTATACCAAAATTAAGGACGAACGTCTAGTATATTACTAACTTTTACCCAAGGACGAACGTGAACGCTCGTTACCTATGAACTACAAGACCGAACGCTATTTTGGCCGACCACTAATTGGTCGAGCACTGTGCGGATGAACGTGCGTTCTGCAAAATTCTGCAGAATCGCACCAGATTTTCCAGAAAACCCAGAAACCCCATTTTTCATCCCCTTTCTTCCCATATTTGCTTCAACAACAATATTCTACCACCACTCATACAGATTCATACTAAACAAGATCACTCTAAGCACAAATCGTTCATCAAATCACTTAATAACACAAACCTCAAATACATAAATTATTTCTACAATCTACAGAAAACATCTAGCTCCCCTTACCTCTTGAAGACTTCCTTGAATCTTGAAATGCAGTGTGCGGATCTCCTTCCAACTCCAAAAGCTCTCTACTTCTCCTCTCCCAGATTTTTCAGCAAACCTTTCACTCTTCCAGATGCAGCACTGAACACCTTTCTTGAATCAATCTCCCCCAAGACTTGCAATCCCAGGGCTTCTTGCACTTCAGGAGCTCCCAACTTCACCCTCTCACAGATATGGCAGCAACCTTTCCAATCTGTAAAGCCCCTCCCAAAACTCCTTGAATCTACCAACTCTTCCCTTTAAGAAGCAGAACCCTTGCACTCCCCAGTTTCTCCCTTCCTTCCTTAGTGTTGTGCCCACTGATGATGGAGATGATGGTGTTTCTTAGTGGTTGGAGCACTTCAAAGTGGGAAGACCCACCATCCACCAGCTGCACCACTCTGCAGACAGGGAGCCCCTCCACTTTCTCAACGTGCAGCCGCCCCTCCCCACTTCTTACCACTCATGGACGTGCTCCCCTTCCCCCACCACTTTCTTCTTTTAAAATAAAAAGGACACTCGGTCCTTACACCCAACACTAGCAAGGTAAATCCCCAACATACGACTCATCTTTACACTTGCATAGTTCAGCTGGCACTTCCCAACACTAGCAAGGTAAATCCCCAGTGCACAACTCATCTTTACACTTGCATAGTTCAGCTGGCACTTCCCAACACTAGCAAGGTAAATCCCCAATGCACGACTCATCTTTATACTTGCATAGTTCAGCTGGCACTTCCCAACACTAGCAAGGTAAATCCCCAATGCACGACTCATCTTTACACTTGCATAGTTCAGTTGGCACTTCCCAACACTAGCAAGGTAAATCCCCAGGGCATAGTTCAATTCAAGGAAATGAACTTAAACTCCAACATATTTGTAGAATACTATTCGGACGAGCACTATTCACCGAACACCATGGACAAATGTTACTGAACGAACACTACTTTCCAACCACTAGGCCGAACACTATTTGGACGTACGTTAATTACCAACCCTGCCGAACACTCTTTGTCGGACGCTATCAAATCTAATACAATCAGACCGAACGCTAAATCGAGCACCTCCAATATTCAGTCGAACGCTAAAACCGAAATCCTCCAATATTCAGTCGAACGCTAAAACCGAACGCCCCACTGGATTAAACATTTCCCAACCGAACGTTATAACCAAACACCTCACTAAAATCGTACAATGTCTGGACGAACGTTCAAAGATCAATCATCATCAAATACCGAACGTTTGCTACGAATGATCACTAACTGGGAATAAACATCAGCAAAACCGAACGTTATCTATCATTAATACCGAACGCTTACGATCGAAACCTGAAAATACTTGGTCAAGATCGAACGCTAGCTATTACTGATACACCCAGATTGAACGCTTACCAACTAAACATCACAATACGCGATTTAGGTCGAACGCTAATGATTTCTTACAGATATCAAGACCGAACGCTCAAGATCCAAACTTAAGACTATCAAATGAAGACCGAACGCTCAACAATAAAAATTAAACCCAGACCGAACGCTCACAATCAGAATCAAACCAAGACCGAACGCTCACAATCAGAATCAAACAAAGACCGAACGCTCACAATCAGAATTAAACGATAATTGAACCCTCAAGATACAAACCTAAGAATACCAACTTAAACGAACGACTACAATCACTAATTTATCAAAACGAACGCTCAGGATCACTTCCTGAAACTAACACTTTATGATGAATGCTTAAAATCAGTATTACCACAAAACCGAACGCTTATAATTTCTAATACATAACCCAGACCGAATGCTAAATATCACTTTCGGAGGATACCAATTGAAAGATGAACGCCTACGACCACTATTTCACAAAGACCGAAAGCTCAAGATTGAAGCCTATGAATTTAAGACCGAACGCATACAATTAGTAGTACACCGAGACCAAAACTCAAATTAACCACTATTAAATTGAACACCACTGGGACGAACGTTTTGAGTATGGATCGAATACCTAGAGAACTATGTCGAATACCTAAGGTACTGAACGATCGTTTAGAATCCTGACCGAATGATCACCACTTAATCTAGTACCATATGAACACTTTAACCGAACAGTATTAAATCAAGCCTGTGCGAACGGTACTAAAGCCAATTGTAACCGAACGTTACTAAATATCAACCGAACGTTAAACTCACTATGAAGGACGAACCCGAACGCTCGTCGAACACAAGACCGAACGCTCCAATTATTTTGGCCGACCACTGTTTGGTCGAGCCATTTGGACGAACGTCCCATTTTGACCAAAATTGGACGTACGCGCGTTTCTGCAGAATTCTTCAGAATCGCACCAGAGTTTCCAGAAACGCAGAAACCCCATTTTTCATCCCCAAATTCCCATATTTGCATCAAATATGTTAGAGTGGCAGCTTATCAGAGAAGAGAGGAAGATATTTTGGAAAAGCGGAACCGAGAGAGATAGGCAATGAATACAGAGATGCAAAAGATTTAGAGAAAACGATTAATTTTCTTATTGAAGTCAGCAGTATATATGTACAAAAAGTAAACTGTCTAATGACAGTTAAATCAGTTGTGTTCTAGATTTACATTCCTAACACTCCCTCTTAAATCTAAATCACTAAGAGACCTAATTCCAAGTGATCTTCTAAGCTTTTCAAATCTATTCTGTCGTAGGGCTTTCGTGAATATATCAGCTTCCTGTTCATCCGTGTTGCAGTAGATCAGTTCCAGTTTTCCTTCGCTGACCCGTTCTCTGAGATAGTGAAATTTTGTTTCGATGTGCTTGCTCCGTCCATGAGATATTGGGTTTTTGGCTAGATTAATAGCTGATTTGTTGTCTATCCTTAAGCATGTTGGTCCGTGATGCTTGATCTTTAGCTCTTGCAAAATGGCTTCTATCCAAGTGCATTGATAGACAGTCTCTGCTGCTGAGATGTATTCGGCTTCACACGATGAGAGTGCCACGACTGTCTGCTTCTTAGAACACCATGAGATGGGGGCTCCCATAAGCTTGAACAAATACCCGTAAGTACTCTTCCTGTCTACAAGATCACCGCTCCAGTCCGCGTCACACCATGCCTCCAAGATGTTGGTAGTGCTACCAATTTTTCTGGGAAAGTAAATTCCGTAGTCTAAGGTACCTTTCAAGTATCGAAGGATGTGTTTTGCAGCTGTCATGTGCGATTGTCTGAGATCATGCATGTAACGGCTGATGAGACCCACACCAAAGCTTATGTCTGGCCTGCTGTTACAGATGTAGCGGAGTGTCCCGACTATCTGTCTGTATAGCGTTGCATCTACTTTGCTTTCATCCTGCTGCAGTGAGAGCTTCATGTTGGCAATAACTAGAACTGATGCGCTGTTGCAGTATTTTAACTTGAACCTCTCCAGAGTTTCGAGAATATATTTCTTTTGATTCATATGTACTCCCTCTTTGGTTTGTATAAACTCCAATCCAAGGAAGTATCCCAAGAAGCCAAGGTCTGTCATCTCCAGATCATTCTTCATCATAACTTTGAATTTTTCAATCTCTTGCACTGAGCTTCCAATGACCAGTAGGTCGTCCACGTACAGACATATGAGCAAGGTACCTAGCTGATCACAGAACTTGACATATATTCCATATTCAACAATACATCTTTGAAATCCATACCTGGTGAGCAACGAGTCAATATGCTTGTTCCATGCTCGTGGTGCCTAACGAAGACCGTAGAGAGCTTTGTTAAGTTTATAAACCTTCAGTTCATTGTCCTTCTTGATGAAACCAGGCGGTTGACATACGTAGACTTCTTCTTCGAGAGCCCCATTAAGAAATGCTGATTTGACATCCATCTGGCTGATACTCCAATTATTTTAATTTGCAATAGCTACCACGATCCTCACCGTTTCCAATCTTGCAACAGGGGCCGTACACATCAGTGAAATCGATCCCAGGTTGTTGCAGAAATCCTTTAGCAACTAGTCTAGCTTTTAACTTTGCCACACTCCCATCGGGTTTGTACTTAGTTTTGAATATCCACTTCACCTCTACGGCTTTCTTGTAGGCAGGTAAGTCCATCAACGTCCATGTTTTATTCTTCTCGATAGCTGAAATCTCCTCAATCATAGCATCCTTCCAATTATCATCTTTGATAGCTTTCTCCCATGCTATGGTTTTAGTACCTGCAAGTAAAGCATAATGTAATATATCACCTATGTCTGTAATGTCACTATCTCGGAATAGCTCGTGATCTGCCAGTCTTGTCGATGGGAAACGCGTTCTTTTTGACCGCCTATTATTTACATCCTCTGTATTAACTGTCGGAGTGTCTTGATCATAGTTTCTCTCCTTAAACAACGTAGTAATCACAGTACTAGGTGAATTATCTGGGGTAGTCTCACATGTGTTCCACTTGAAGACATTAGATTCATCAACAATCACTCCCTACTTATCACAATTTTTGATTTCACTGGATCATAGAGTCTATATGCTCCAGTTGGATGATAACCAACAAAAACGAAAGTTTCGCTTCTATCATCCAATTTCTTTCTCAATTCACTTGGGACATGCTTATAACAGACTGATCCAAAAATCTTCAGGTGTCGCACGTCAGGTTTGTTTCCAGACCACGCTTCTTCCGGTGTGCTAGTTGGCAAAGCTTTGGTTGGGCTCCTATTAAGTAGGTATGCTGCAGTTGAAACTGCTTCTCCCCACAGATGATGCGGAAGACCCCTTCCTTTGATCATACATCTGACCATATCAAGAAGCATGCGATTCCTCCTCTCAGCCAATCCATTATGTTGAGGAGTGTAGGGGTCTGTGACTTCGTGTATAATCCCTTTTTCAGTGCAGAATTTCGACATTTCTCCTGAGTTGAATTCACCTCCTCCATCAGTGCGGAGAAATTTGATCTGCTTGCCCGATTGCCTCTCGGCCATGGAGCAAAAATTAACAAAGTAAGTGTAAGTTTCACCTTTTCCTTTTAACAGATAAACCCAAATTTTTCTAGAAAGCTCATCCACAAAAAGTAGGAAGTATCTGTTACCTTCCAGAGACGACACGTCGAATGGTCCACATACATCAGCATGCACCACTTCTAGCAGCTGTCTTGCTCTCTTGTAGGCACGTTTCTTGAATACTGATCTTGTTTGCTTTCCTATGGTGCAACTTTCACAAACTTTCTTAGGTGCCTCAATCGTACAGATTCCACTCACAAGCTTCTTTTCTTTAGCTTCTAAAGTTTAGATGCCCGTAACGATAATGCCACAGCCAATTTCCTTCAACACTTGTTGCTTTCATGCATTGTATCTCCGCTGTATTCAGATCTACACGAAATGTGCGATTGCTGGCAATAGGAGCTTTGAGTATCATTCGTTGCTTTTCGTCGAACACTTTGATGTGCCCTTGTTCCATTTTCATGGTGTATCCTTTCTCGTGTAACTGACCAAGACTCAGGAGGTTGCTTCTCATGGTGGGTACGTAAAGAACATTATGCATGTATACTGGCCTTCCATCTTTGCGCGCAATCAATACCTTTCCCGTGCCTTCAGCTCTTATTGTACTATTATCAGCGAACCGTATTATGCTTTTAACACTAGTATCAAGATCGATCAGCCAATTTCGATTTCCTGTCATGTGGTTGGAACACCCTGTATCCAAATACCACGATGATTCCTCATTTGCATGGCTCGTCTTCCCAGCAAGAGACACGTATTCTCTTTCTGCAGCATTCTTTGTGCAGTTGTCTTCAACTTCGCTTGTCTCAAGTACTTGTTTTCTTTGATTAATCAGATTCTCATCAGTGTTTCTTCCTTGCGTTGTAACAGTCATTAGCACTACGTGATCAGAATCTGATTCTTGTTCGTTTTTCACTAGATTAGCTTCGTCATTCTTCTCTTTCTTGGTGTTTTCATTATGCCAGCATTCAGACGAATAATGGCCAAATTTACTACATGTGAAACATTGCACGTTTCTTTTGTCGACATTTCTTCTGCCACCTCTTCCTCTGAAGTTTCCTTCCTTTTGATCATAGTTAACGTCATCTTTGTTCTGATCTTGGTTATTAGCGGACCTTCCTCCGTTTCGGCCTCCACGACCACCTCGCATTCTGCCTCTTCCTCTACCAAATCCATGACCCTTTTGTATTTTGGCTTGTAATGCTTGGCTGATCTGTGTTGCATCTTGTTCTGCGGCTTTCCTTTCTAGCAGTCTCTATTCGTGAGCTTCAAGTGAGTTTTGCAACTCCTCGACTTTCATTTTCTCCAAATCTCTACTTTCTACAATCGCCACAACAATGTGGTCATACTGGGGCGTTAACGTACGCAAGATCTTATGAACTATCTTCTTGTCCTTGACAACTTTGTCGCATGCACGCATTGCGTTGACAATTACTTGGATCCTGCCGATGTACCCTTGAATGGTTTCTTGTTCCCCCATGTTCAGGAGCTCATACTACCGCCGTAGTGACTGTAGCTTAATCTCCTTTATATTTCCAGCAGTTCCGTACCCATCTTGTAAGATCTCCCATGTTTCTTTGGTCGTTGTCGCCTTTGACACCTTTTGGAATATCGCCGTCGAGATGCATTGATGCAAGATCATGCATGCTTTGCAGTCTAATTTTCTGTTCTCTTTATACGCTTTCTTTTCTTCATCTGTAGCATTCTTTGCAGGATCTTTAAACCCATCTTTGACAATTTCATCGATCTCATGGAAGCCCAATATAGCATCCATCTTTACGCACCAATCTTCGAAATTCTTTCCGTCGAATACCGGTAGGTTACTTTGGATCATCCCTGCCATACTTCAGCGTAAAATCTATTTTGCAGCAGAGTTTCTTTACTTGACTACTCCTCCCAGATTCGAAACCTCTAAGCTCTGATACCACTGTTAGAGTGGCAGCTTATCAGAGAAGAGAGGAAGATATTTTGGAAAAGCGGAACCGAGAGAGATAGGCAATGAAAACAGAGATGCAAAAGATTTAGAGAAAACGATTAATTTTCTTATTGAAGTCAGCAGTATATATGTACAAAAAGTAAACTGTCTAATGACAGTTAAATCAGTTGTGATTCTAGATTTACATTCCTAACAAAATACAGTATATTTCAATCAATCAAACAAAATACAGTATGTAATCCTGTTTCACTCAATCATGTCATGCCAACTACCATTCACGAAAAGACTCTAAATGACAGTGCTTGACTCAAGGCTTCTCTAAATCAATAGGTCTTTAATTGGCTTGTAATGTTCATGGAATGAAATGGAAAAACAGAAAAGAATGGGAACTGAAATGAGTAGAGAAATGTGAAGAAAAAGGGATAAAACTAGAACTCAGAACATACTATTTTTCTCAGACTTTGGCCAGATGATTTTTTCTTTCTTTTTCTCTGGTTCTCTTTCTATTTCATTCATTTCAGGTCTCTTTTTCAATTTCTTTTTCTGATTTTTCTCATTTCCAAACCTGTTTCTTTCTTTTTCAACCAAACCAGATTTTTTTTCAACACATTATTTTTTCTTTTTCACTTCTGGCCTCACTCTTTTTCATGCACTCACCAAGTTCTAGACTTCTCCCTACATCTCACAAGTCTCTAAGGAATGATTGGTTGGGGGAAATAGCTTGAAATGGATGAAAAGCAAAGAAAAAAAAAACTAAAGCTCAATATAAGGTGCAATGGTAAGGAATGAAATGGATAAGCTAAACTGGAAAAATGAAGGATGCCTAGATCATATTTAAAGTTACCAAGAGCGAGCACATCACAAAGAATCAATGCAAAATCAGAATGACAATTAAACATGCATGTTATCACACAAGAAAGACAAAAACTGGCCCAAAATCTCTCAAGGGTTTAAAATTTGTTAAAACTGACTTGCTACTCATCCTATGTAAAAATTACTGAATTGAAATGAACTAAAGACTGTAAAAATTAATGCTAGAACTACTTCTGCCCAAATCCAAAGCTAAGTCTACTCTTGACAATTCTAATCTAAGGAAATAAAGCTAAAATTTGAATGACATCACCAAAGAATGAAGATAAGCATAAAACAGAATCTAAAAGAATAGAAACAAAGGTTAGAGAAATAAAAGGAACCTGGAATCAGTCCTAAACTACCTAATATATTGACAGAAGATAAACCTAAACTATTCCTATAAGCTACCTGACATATGCAATATAACCAGAATAGAGAATTGACAAAAAGAAAGCTAAACAGATTCAGAAAAATTTTAAAAACAGTAGCAGAAAGAAAATAGAACCAAATTATGAAAAGAATCCTAATTAAAACTTGAAGCAAAGCATGAAAATAAAATGAAGAATAGAAACTAATGAAGAACTAAAACAGAGCAAGAAACTAGCATAAGGAAAACAAAATAATAGAAATAAGCCAAGAAAAGGGACCTAAAATAAGTTCTAAAACAGATTAAAAAACAGCAAAAGAACCTAAGCTAAAACAACATAAACCAGAAAATGAATGAACTTTAAAAGACCTAAGAACTATTATCAACAAAACTAACAACTAAACTAAAACAGATCAGTAACAAGAGTAAGTATTTACAGACTAAAGAAAGAATAGTAAACTACTCTAGGGATTTATAAACCAAACCAGACCTAAACTAAGAGAAAAACAGTTCAGAAAAAAATACCCCTATTTTATTGCTAAAACAGATACTAAACACATCTATCAAAGTAAAAGCAAAAATTTTAACTACAACCCCTCACCCCCACACTTAAGAGGCACATTGCCCTCAATGTGTGAGTGAGTAAGGTTTTCTAATCAACAAAAACATACTCAGATCAAACAGCAACAGATATGTACAAGAATAGAAACTGAAAAACACAAAAAAAACAGCAATTGAACAAGAACAGAAACAAGACTTAAAAGTAAAACTACAAAACTAAAGAGGCAAAGAACTTATTCAGATTGGCCACAAATCAAAGTTAATTCTTTTTATTTTTATGAAAAACAACATATTATCTACCCTACTATTTATTATGCTACTTAAAGCTATGTAAACTACTATAAAAGACCTATAACTACTATTTAAAGGAAGGGACAAGAAAGAGCTTATTGGATTTTCTCCATTGTCAGCCAAGATGTGCATTAGCTCCTTCCCAGCTCTCTGCTTTAGCATCATCAGTTCTCCATTCAATGCTTTCAGCTGCAGCAACCAGATCTCCTCATGCCTTTGCTGTTGGTTTTGCAAATTCCAGGCTCTTTGAGCATATTTATACCTTCTCTTGCATTCATGACCACTTCCTTTGTGTCTGCAGCTTCCTTTGGATGAGTGGCAATATTAGTAATGTCAGCTGCAACAGCAAAATCAAAGTCAATGTTCATCAGTGAATCATCAAACATTTTAGCTTTATTAAAACTGAAATCAAGATCATTCTCATGAAGAACCAATGCATCAAAGGTGGGAAAAATATTATCAGTGCAAACAGTAGGGGTATGGATACATTCAATCTCAAATGGTGCTCTAAGAACCTTAGAATCAATAACTACTGCAGTGTTAACAACAGGCTCTAAAGGATCTATGCATAGGCAATCAAATGAGCTAAACTGCAAAGGAAACTCAGATAAGACAACTAGAATTTCAAGGTTAAACAACACCTGTGTTGGCTCTGCCTTAGTAATAACAACAAAATCCATAGTGAACTCAACACAGTCCATAAAGTTATCCTCAAAATTGTTGTCCAGACCAATGCACACATCATAAAAATCATCAGAAATATCAATATGTTCTACAACACAAATTTCATCCAGCTTTTCAGTACAATCAGGTATAACAGCAAGAATATCTGGCAAGGTTTTCTCATCCATAAGATTATCAAAGCTAGTTTGTACCTCACCTAAACAGATAGGAAGCTCAAATTTAAAATCAACCTATACTGGCTCCTAAAAAATGACCTCACTAGCATCTATCAAATCAGCAGCTAAATGAACACCTATTGTGAAGCTATCATCAACTGGAATAATGTCAAAACCAGTGCATAACTCTGAAACAGCATAAGGCATGTCAATATTTTCAATGGAACAGGCTGAATCTAAAATATGACTGTGTGCAGGCATAACAGGAACATAATCTGGAGCAGGTTCTATGGGTTCAACTTTAAACAGATCCAAAGCATTAAATTCATATTGAACCTTAGAGAATTCTATGGGAATGCTATGTTCAGAATAAACCTGTGTTCTCTGATCACTAGCTACCTCATCAAGGTCATTTCCATCCAGCTTGAACATAATGATCTCTTCCTTGGCACCTGCAAAATAGTTAGAAGCAGAACATATGGCAGAACTGATTTCTTCACAAACTTCACAACCACCCCCAAGGCATGTACAACCAGTGAGTTTTTCATTACTCAGTTCTAAAGAGTTTAAGAACCCAGCAAACTCAAGTTCAAGTTCTAATCCTAAATCAGTACAGGCATTTTCAAAATCAGTCATATCAACTTTCACATCATCAAAAACTACATATCTATCATCATGAGCACCTGATTCATCATCAAGAAGTGCATTTAAATCTGTGCAATCATAAAAAACACTAGATGCAGGTATATGAACTCTATCAATGTTAAATACTGAATTTGTGATATTAGAATGATCAAAGCAAGGACTAAAATCAACAACCTCTACAGGCACATCAAGCATTTGATCAAACGTAGTCAAATCAATTTTAGGATCACATACATCAGCATAAAAGTCCATTTCATAGTATTGAAGCACCAAAACATGGTTGGCAGCTTCCCTCATTTTTTTCAAATACTCTTTGGACTTTCTGAAATCAATTTGTACTTCAAGCTCAGCAGGTTCAATTTTAAAATCAGAGTTCAAATCAACAATACAATCAATTTCAGAATGAGGTTCAGTACTCTAATCACCAACATAAAGTTCATATACAGATTCAGAATCAACAGATGCATTCATACAATCACCACTCATCAGAGAATTGGAACTATCATTAACAGAAATTAAAACAGAATCTGAATCAGTGAAAGAAGGATTAGCATATACAATTACAGAGGTGGTTGGACACTTAATCACTTGAAACTCTGGGGTAGCAGCTACCATCAGTGGTGCTTCATTGGTTGCTGCCTCTTTCTCCTTTTCAACTCTCCCAGTCAACTTGTTGACTACAGCTACTAACTCAGCCACTTGATTGGTTAGTCCTTGAAGTTCATACGCTGGAATCCTCTGTTGCCACTGATCACAGAATTGTGGCTGCCATGGCTGTTCTGAATGAATTTCCTCTTGCTCTGGTGCATCATAATGGAAAAAAGATGGCTGCCATGGCTGTTCCGACAGGAAATTCTCCTGCTCTGGTTCAGCATATTGGTCCCAGTATACGTGTGGCAGCTGCTGCTGCACTTGCAAGGGTGGTTGCTCATGATATGGTTGAAAACAATGTGGTGGTTGCTGTTGGAAAGCTTGATTGGCTGGCTGCATAAAAACCTCAGGAATAGGCTCATAAAACATGTCAAATCTTGATGGTTGAGCATTATAAGGAAATGAGAAATTACCATATGCAGAGGAGTGATCCATGCTTAACAATTGCTCACAAGATAAAAACCAATCAGACCAATAAAGCCTCTATCACAGAATTCAACAAAAGAATTGAAAGAAAAGAAAATCTATACAAGCTATATTCACAATTTCTACTCTGCAGAACAGATCCTAAAATACAAAAATGAAAACAAAACAAACAGATCCTAAACTAAAAAGGAACATATATGAACACAAAACAGAAATAAAATCAAGAAAACAAGCCTAAACAAGACTAACCTAACACTCTAAGACTTAACTCGCCGAGTCCCCGGCAACGGCGCCATTTGTTAAACTGATTTTTGTCGCCTAAAATCAGAACAAAATCTGGTCCCCACTAATGTAGCATAGGGCAACCAGAATATCAATCCTAGGACTCAACAAAATTAAGTTTTAAAATGTAGAGTTAAGTCTTGTATTTATTTACTAATTATTTACTTACTAACTACTACTAAACAGGTGGGGACATTTAAAATGAAAACACAGAAATTAAAAAATTAAGAAAAGCGAAACTATAATCTATTTTAAAATAAAAGAAGGAAGAAAATAAAGAAATAAAACCTAAGCTAAAGTGATGAAGAGATTAAACCTATTTATATCCAAAACAAAACCTATATACTAAAACTGGAACAAAATCAGAAATAAAACCAAATTGAAAAGAACTTAAAACTCAAGATTGAAAAGCATCATATCAACAAGAATGTAAAGGCTGAAACAGAAGTAAAGCAGATCATAAATTCTAAAATACTCAAAGTAAACAACTGGAACATCAAAACTCAAACTGAACTTCAACTATCACTATCAAAAGCAAAGACAGAATTGATTTCATAGGTGAATGTACATTGATATGAATAAAAGAGTGCTTAGAGTTCTCAAGAAGACATCATGATAATGTGAATCCCAATCCAGGGTATTCTAGTTCATATTTCAGAACTTTAATTTGACTCTTTCCACTCATTTTTCCAATCAAGGTTCATTAGCCTATTCATCAATCTAAAATTCACAAACAAATTCAAGAAACACAAATTTGAATCAATTTTTATGCATTGGACTTTTCTCTGTCTCGAGAAGACATCTGGATGAAAAATGCTACATTTAATTCCGAAAGAAATCATAAAATTGCAGAGAATCAGAATCCAAATCATTTTCTCAAAACATAACAATGGCAGAAATCAAGAACACAGAACAATCTCAACACAAACGAGAATACGAAATAGAACTTTATTAATATGAAAAGAAGATTACAACTGTACCGGAAGTCACCAATATTCTCGCGACTGTCACTCTCGCAATTGTCTCAGCGAAATCCAGAAACAAGAACAATATCTCTACTCTAAGAAAAGCGTAAAAACCCTAATCTACAGAGCGTCTGAAAATGTATCTCAAAAGTATATGAAGAAGTGTTCTCTATATCTCCCTATTTACATGGTGAAGGCCTTTATATAGGGTCAAAAACGAAAAGAGAAAAGGAAGGGGGAAAAGAAAAATGGAAGAGGGGAACCTTGCTATGACGCTTCGAGCTTCACCTTGATCCAACGGTCTCCAAAAGCTTTGCTCTTCAAACCCTCCGATCCACTTAAGCTTTGGTCAGCTTCTTCTCTGGCGAGGATCGCGCTCCGGTCACGTCTTCAGCTTCACCGGTCAGGTTCTTCTTTGGGTAAGTGGCGAGAGCTTTTCTTCTCCCTTCTCTCACACAAGCCCTAGCTTAAGTGTTTCTACTCTCTTCCAAATGAATGTGCTTGAGAGAATGAAATTTTCTCAAATGAGCTGCTCTGCAATGACCCCCAAAAGCTGCCTCCATTGAAACTCACCGTTTCACTTAAGTCCATACCAGCATTTGGCAGCCCAATTATCCAATCAGTAGCACTCTTCCAATTGCAGCACCATTGTAGCAGGCCAGCGCTGCCTTCAATTTCACTTGCAGCAGCTTAATGTTAAAACAGTGGCCCAAAACAGCGGCCCAAATTTAATCCAGCAGCTCATTTCAATTCAACACCTCTCAATCAACTTCTATTATGCCCCAAATGTTGTCCCAATCTGTAAAAAATCAAACAACAATTAAGAAAAAGAAGAAAAATTATGCAATTAAAACAAAACATTTTTATTGAAAGAATTTCAGAAAAATACTAATTTCCTAATTATTAACAAAAGCTAAAAATTACACTTAAAAACCTCTTTTTAACTAAAATTTTATAAAACTAAAGAATTAAGAGAAAAACATAAAACTAATCTAATTCTAAGAAATTAAAAACTAAAGAAATCTAAGAAATGATTTTTAATAGAGAAAAATATGTAAATCTAGAGTGTTATCAGTAACTAATAATAAATAAATGACAATTCATATAAAACATCTCCAGAATAAGGCAGGATGTTCTTTTATTTACTTTTGGAATTAGGGCAAGGAAAGAAGGGGGAAGCTGTGTAACTAGAGTTGTGTAATTCTTATAGCTAAATCAATGTTGCTCCTGCAGCCATTGCTCCATTGCTCACTACTGTTTTCAATATGTACTTCACTACGACAATGTACTATTCAATGTTCAAAGCATCAAGTTTCTCTGTTTGAATCTTCAAATAGTGGAAGTTTGCAATGCTATCAATAAACTTAAACGAAAAAAATTTAAGAAAAGAGTAAACAAACTTTATAATGGATGTTTGTATTGGTGATCAAAGATCTTACAGTTAGTGGATTGCCTAATGACTTTCCAGTTTGAGGGTCCCAACAAATAAGTTCACCAGCCTTGTTCCCACTTACAAGATACTTTCCATCCAGTGACCATGCAATACAAAGTACCCAGTTCTTGTGTCCTGCATAAAATGTTAACAGCTATAATGCTATATATGACTCGTTAAAATTGTCGAAGCATTATGAAACTATAGAAATTGATATTAATTTAATAAGGAAGGATAAAGAATAGCTCTTTACAGCAGAGTAGACCATTGTAATTTTCCCAATACTATAATTCTCAGCCTTCACAGTCCCTATCCTTCCCTCTTATTATTTTCTCATTCCTTTGCAATAACCCCCACCCTCCCACTATTCTTTGCCAGCTTAGAATTCCATCATGATCCAGATTTAATAGCATGAACATTCCCCTTAGTAGTAACACACTGCTTCTCATCGAGAACCTTCAACAAATTCTAACTCCTTTTACCATTTAGTTAAATTGATCATTTATATTCTTGTACTTAATTAGCAGATACCAAGAACAATTTAACGTTTTTAAATGTCAAACCTTTGCAAGTGTACAATGGTGTCTGAGTGGTCAAGTCCCAAAATCGAACACTGGTATCACCAGAACCACTTGCCAGTTGTCGTCCATCGGGACTGAAGGCAACACTAAGTACAGCTTCGGCATGACCTAAAAATATAAACAACCGCAAAAATATGAATTCTAGAAAATTCAAAGAATAACATAAACTTGTGCTACAATAATCATCAACATCCAAACCACGCTGTTGTCTCTCACAGTTTAGCAAGCACAATACAACATTGTGCCACTACGAATGGGAAAATACACAATATGTCTCACATACCAGAAATAGTTGCAGAACAACGATTCACAGGACGAATCCGGAAAATAGCTTGAGGTTGATAAACTATAGGCAAAGCCTTGTCCATCGAGACTGGAATAGTGTTAAAGTAACATTGCAAAGGAAAAGAAAAACATCATTACAAGTGCGTAATTCTTTGTATCAATTCTTTAGAAAGATGAGGATTTTTTTTCTCAAAATGTGTTAAAAGCAAGTAAATAAGTGAATTTACAACGAATTAAGAAGGAAAAAGAAATAATTTATTGTAAACAAACATGACTAACCTTTGTTTTTCTGCAAGTATGTTTCAAGTGGTTCAATGAGCTCCTCATCTGATATATAGAAAGCATACGACAACTTCTCTTCCTAAAATGAAAGCATAGATAATCGCTCAATGTTATAAATAATAAACAAAATGTAAAATAGAATTTGAGAAGAATAAAGGGACTTGCTTACATTGTTTTGAAGCTTATTAACAATCTGATTGAGGTGTTGAGGGCCAGCATTCTGAGGTAGGTACATGGGAGAGCCCAAGGGAGTTCCATTTGGGTCGGTCAAAAGACACATCACGTTGTTGATTATCTCCCTCTTCTCCACCATAGTCTCTGTCTCTACCTCCATTTTTCAATCAGGGATTTTCCTTCTCTTATGCTGAGATTCTCTTATGGATGATGCTTCTTACTCTTCCACTTGGGTGTCGCTTCTATAGTGAACAAAAATTAGACTCTCTATATTAGAATTTAAACTCGAACTGAGAGCCTCGTGAACGCATTAAACAACACCTTTTGGGCTTTTCTTCATGCACAAAAAAAAATTCTTACCCAGCCACCGTGAACGATGCTCTGCCACAAATCCTTCTCTCCGGTGCTACAGATGCGTCGGAACGTTCTCAAACAAGACACACACGAATGGGGATACAAATGCATGGTGATAGGTGTTTCTTCGTGCATCCCATCGAATTTCTACCTACACCTCATCACAGGCTTCCGAAAATTTTGATCTGGAACAGGGGTGTGCTAACTGTCTTTCGAAAAAGAAATTTCAGAATTGATCTACCGTTTTGGCTCTGTTCAAGCGACCAACAATACAATCAGCAGAAAGACAGTGGACAAGAACGACAAAATAGCACACATCCAAAGCCAAAAAGTAATAATACATCATAAATTAAACTACCAAACAAGGCTACTAAAGAATGCTGAAGAAAACCAGTGAAGAAAACCAACCTGGATGAAGAAAAAAACAAACCAAACAAATGAGTGAGAAAAGGAAAAAGAAAGGAAAGGAAGAAGAAACGAGATGAAGTGAAACGAAAAGGGAGAAGAGAGGAATCCGTGTGAGAGATGGGTGGGGGCGCGCGGAGAAAATAATGAGGAAAAATAGGGTTTTCAAATTAATTAAAAAAATCCTAAATGATAAAAGTAAAAAAAGTTTTAACCTAAGGGCAAGCGGAGGAAACATGGTGTAGTGGTGGATGCAGCAACACCCTAAAAGTCGTATATTTGGGCTTTCCGTAAGGCCCATCGGGAATAAAGGCCCAATTTAAGCGTAGTCCCTTTGCTAAGTAGAAAAACCTTTTGCCCCCATTGCTGCAACTCATTCGTTTATTCATTTGTCGCCACCACCGGCGAAATCCCATTCCAGTTTTTCTATCATCTCTTCCCACCCCAGGTGCGTTTATTCTCTGGCGGGCACCTTGCTAAAGGGTCGTTGGCAATTTTTTGTTTTGTTTTGTTTTTGTGATTGTCGTTCTTGGTTTTTGCAGATTTTGAAGAAGAAAATGGTGAAGAAGAGAAAGCGCAGTGAGAGTGGTCAAGTTGTTGCACATCCTAAACAGGAAGATGCTGCTCCAGAGAGACCGGTGAGGACCCTTTTGGGTTGGAAGGATAAGAGTCAAGTCACTGATGAAGTAGAAGACAATAACGTTGCTTCACCAATATTTAGGAACAAAGAGAAGGTTTTGGTCACTTGCTCTAGGCGTATCAGTTACAGGTACAACCTAATACACACCCCATAACTTTTAGTTACATTTTTTGTTGCTTTTTCGAGTTTGGATTACTCTAATTTTGTGTCTTGATTTGCAAAGTTTAAGGACAGAGAAACCTTGGATAGTGAGTTAGGTTTTGTATATTGTTATGGTATTCATGGGTGGAGTGATTGTTTTCCATTATTCTTTCCCACCCTCCCACTATTCTTTGCCAGCTTAGAATTCCATCATGATCCAGATTTAATAGCATGAACATTCCCCTTAGTAGTAACACACTGCTTCTCATCGAGAACCTTCAACTAATTCTAACTCCTTTTACCATTTAGTTAAATTGATCATTTATATTCCTGTACTTAATTAGCAAATACCAAGAACAACTTAACATTTTTAAATGTCTAACTTAACATTTTAAATGTCTTTCGAAAAAGAAATTTCAGAATTGATCTACCGTTTTGGCTCTGTTCAAGCGACCAACAATACAATCAGCAGAAAGACAGTGGACAAGAACGACAAAATAGCACACATCCAAAGCCAAAAAGTAATAATACACCATAAATTAAACTACCAAACAAGGCTACAAAAGAATGCTGAAGAAAACCAGTGAAGAAAACCAACCTGGATGAAGAAAAAAACAAACCAAACAAATGAGTGAGAAAAGGAAAAAGAAAGGAAAGGAAGAAGAAACGAGATGAAGTGAAACGAAAAGGGAGAAGAGAGGAATCCGTGTGAGAGATGGGTGGGGGCACGCGGAGAAAATAATGAGGAAAAATAGGGTTTTCAAATTAATTAAAAAAATCCTAAATGATAAAAGTAAAAAAAATTTTAACCTAAGGGCAAGCGGAGGAAACATGGTGTAGTGGTGGATGCAGCAACACCCTAAAAGTCGTATATTTGGGCTTTCCGTAAGGCCCATCGGGAATAAAGGCCCAATTTAAGCGTAGTCCCTATGCTAAGTAGAAAAACCTTTTGTCCCCATTGCTGCACCTCATTCGTTTATTCATTTTTCGCCACCACCGGCGAAATCCCATTCCAGTTTTTCTATCATCTCTTCCCACCCTAGGTGCGTTTATTCTCTGGCGGGCACCTTGCTAAAGGGTCGTTGGCAATTTTTTGTTTTGTTTTGTTTTTGTGATTGTCGTTCTTGGTTTTTGCAGATTTTGAAGAAGAAAATGGTGAAGAAGAGAAAGCGCAGTGAGAGTGGTCAAGTTGTTGCACATCCTAAACAGGAAGATGCTGCTCCAGAGAGACCGGTGAGGACCCTTTTGGGTTGGAAGGATAAGAGTCAAGTCACTGATGAAGTAGAAGACAATAACGTTGCTTCACCAATATTTAGGGACAAAGAGAAGGTTTTGGTCACTTGCTCTAGGCGTATCAGTTACAGGTACAACCTAATACACACCCCATAACTTTTAGTTACAGTTTTTGTTGCTTTTTCGAGTTTGGATTACTCTAATTTGGTGTCTTGATTTGCAAAGTTTAAGGACAGAGAAACCTTGGATAGTGAGTTAGGTTTTGTATATTGTTATGGTATTCATGGGTGGAGTGATTGTTTTCCATTATTCTTTCCCACCCTCCCACTATTCTTTGCCAGCTTAGAATTCCATCATGATCCAGATTTAATAGCATGAACATTCCCCTTAGTAGTAACACACTGCTTCTCATCGAGAACCTTCAACTAATTCTAACTCCTTTTACCATTTAGTTAAATTGATCATTTATATTCCTGTACTTAATTAGCAAATACCAAGAACAACTTAACATTTTTAAATGTCTAACTTAACATTTTAAATGTCTTTCGAAAAAGAAATTTCAGAATTGATCTACCGTTTTGGCTCTGTTCAAGCGACCAACAATACAATCAGCAGAAAGACAGTGGACAAGAACGACAAAATAGCACACATCCAAAGCCAAAAAGTAATAATACACCATAAATTAAACTACCAAACAAGGCTACAAAAGAATGCTGAAGAAAACCAGTGAAGAAAACCAACCTGGATGAAGAAAAAAACAAACCAAACAAATGAGTGAGAAAAGGAAAAAGAAAGGAAAGGAAGAAGAAACGAGATGAAGTGAAACGAAAAGGGAGAAGAGAGGAATCCGTGTGAGAGATGGGTGGGGGCGCGCGGAGAAAATAATGAGGAAAAATAGGGTTTTCAAATTAATTAAAAAAATCCTAAATGATAAAAGTAAAAAAAGTTTTAACCTAAGGGCAAGCGGAGGAAACATGGTGTAGTGGTGGATGCAGCAACACCCTAAAAGTCGTATATTTGGGCTTTCCGTAAGGCCCATCGGGAATAAAGGCCCAATTTAAGCGTAGTCCCTTTGCTAAGTAGAAAAACCTTTTGCCCCCATTGCTGCAACTCATTCGTTTATTCATTTGTCGCCACCACCGGCGAAATCCCATTCCAGTTTTTCTATCATCTCTTCCCACCCCAGGTGCGTTTATTCTCTGGCGGGCACCTTGCTAAAGGGTCGTTGGCAATTTTTTGTTTTGTTTTGTTTTTGTGATTGTCGTTCTTGGTTTTTGCAGATTTTGAAGAAGAAAATGGTGAAGAAGAGAAAGCGCAGTGAGAGTGGTCAAGTTGTTGCACATCCTAAACAGAAAGATGCTGCTCCAGAGAGACCGGTGAGGACCCTTTTGGGTTGGAAGGATAAGAGTCAAGTCACTGATGAAGTAGAAGACAATAACGTTGCTTCACCAATATTTAGGAACAAAGAGAAGGTTTTGGTCACTTGCTCTAGGCGTATCAGTTACAGGTACAACCTAATACACACCCCATAACTTTTAGTTACATTTTTTGTTGCTTTTTCGAGTTTGGATTACTCTAATTTTGTGTCTTGATTTGCAAAGTTTAAGGACAGAGAAACCTTGGATAGTGAGTTAGGTTTTGTATATTGTTATGGTATTCATGGGTGGAGTGATTGTTTTCCATTATTCTTTCCCACCCTCCCACTATTCTTTGCCAGCTTAGAATTCCATCATGATCCAGATTTAATAGCATGAACATTCCCCTTAGTAGTAACACACTGCTTCTCATCGAGAACCTTCAACTAATTCTAACTCCTTTTACCATTTAGTTAAATTGATCATTTATATTCCTGTACTTAATTAGCAAATACCAAGAACAACTTAACATTTTTAAATGTCTAACTTAACATTTTAAATGTCTTTCGAAAAAGAAATTTCAGAATTGATCTACCGTTTTGGCTCTGTTCAAGCGACCAACAATACAATCAGCAGAAAGACAGTGGACAAGAACGACAAAATAGCACACATCCAAAGCCAAAAAGTAATAATACACCATAAATTAAACTACCAAACAAGGCTACAAAAGAATGCTGAAGAAAACCAGTGAAGAAAACCAACCTGGATGAAGAAAAAAACAAACCAAACAAATGAGTGAGAAAAGGAAAAAGAAAGGAAAGGAAGAAGAAACGAGATGAAGTGAAACGAAAAGGGAGAAGAGAGGAATCCGTGTGAGAGATGGGTGGGGGCACGCGGAGAAAATAATGAGGAAAAATAGGGTTTTCAAATTAATTAAAAAAATCCTAAATGATAAAAGTAAAAAAAATTTTAACCTAAGGGCAAGCGGAGGAAACATGGTGTAGTGGTGGATGCAGCAACACCCTAAAAGTCGTATATTTGGGCTTTCCGTAAGGCCCATCGGGAATAAAGGCCCAATTTAAGCGTAGTCCCTATGCTAAGTAGAAAAACCTTTTGTCCCCATTGCTGCACCTCATTCGTTTATTCATTTTTCGCCACCACCGGCGAAATCCCATTCCAGTTTTTCTATCATCTCTTCCCACCCTAGGTGCGTTTATTCTCTGGCGGGCACCTTGCTAAAGGGTCGTTGGCAATTTTTTGTTTTGTTTTGTTTTTGTGATTGTCGTTCTTGGTTTTTGCAGATTTTGAAGAAGAAAATGGTGAAGAAGAGAAAGCGCAGTGAGAGTGGTCAAGTTGTTGCACATCCTAAACAGGAAGATGCTGCTCCAGAGAGACCGGTGAGGACCCTTTTGGGTTGGAAGGATAAGAGTCAAGTCACTGATGAAGTAGAAGACAATAACGTTGCTTCACCAATATTTAGGGACAAAGAGAAGGTTTTGGTCACTTGCTCTAGGCGTATCAGTTACAGGTACAACCTAATACACACCCCATAACTTTTAGTTACAGTTTTTGTTGCTTTTTCGAGTTTGGATTACTCTAATTTGGTGTCTTGATTTGCAAAGTTTAAGGACAGAGAAACCTTGGATAGTGAGTTAGGTTTTGTATATTGTTATGGTATTCATGGGTGGAGTGATTGTTTTCCATTATTCTTTCCCACCCTCCCACTATTCTTTGCCAGCTTAGAATTCCATCATGATCCAGATTTAATAGCATGAACATTCCCCTTAGTAGTAACACACTGCTTCTCATCGAGAACCTTCAACTAATTCTAACTCCTTTTACCATTTAGTTAAATTGATCATTTATATTCCTGTACTTAATTAGCAAATACCAAGAACAACTTAACATTTTTAAATGTCTAACTTAACATTTTAAATGTCTTTCGAAAAAGAAATTTCAGAATTGATCTACCGTTTTGGCTCTGTTCAAGCGACCAACAATACAATCAGCAGAAAGACAGTGGACAAGAACGACAAAATAGCACACATCCAAAGCCAAAAAGTAATAATACACCATAAATTAAACTACCAAACAAGGCTACAAAAGAATGCTGAAGAAAACCAGTGAAGAAAACCAACCTGGATGAAGAAAAAAACAAACCAAACAAATGAGTGAGAAAAGGAAAAAGAAAGGAAAGGAAGAAGAAACGAGATGAAGTGAAACGAAAAGGGAGAAGAGAGGAATCCGTGTGAGAGATGGGTGGGGGCGCGCGGAGAAAATAATGAGGAAAAATAGGGTTTTCAAATTAATTAAAAAATCCTAAATGATAAAAGTAAAAAAAATTTTAACCTAAGGGCAAGCGGAGGAAACATGGTGTAGTGGTGGATGCAGCAACACCCTAAAAGTCGTATATTTAGGCTTTCCGTAAGGCCCATCGGGAATAAAGGCCCAATTTAAGCGTAGTCCCTTTGCTAAGTAGAAAAACCTTTTGCCCCCATTGCTGCAACTCATTCGTTTATTCATTTGTCGCCACCACCGGCGAAATCCCATTCCAGTTTTTCTATCATCTCTTCCCACCCCAGGTGCGTTTATTCTCTGGCGGGCACCTTGCTAAAGGGTCTTTGGCAATTTTTTGTTTTGTTTTGTTTTTGTGATTGTCGTTCTTGGTTTTTGCAGATTTTGAAGAAGAAAATGGTGAAGAAGAGAAAGCGCAGTGAGAGTGGTCAAGTTGTTGCACATCCTAAAAAGGAAGATGCTGCTCCAGAGAGACCGGTGAGGACCCTTTTGGGTTGGAAGGATAAGAGTCAAGTCACTGATGAAGTAGAAGACAATAACGTTGCTTCACCAATATTTAGGAACAAAGAGAAGGTTTTGGTCACTTGCTCTAGGCGTATCAGTTAAAGGTACAACCTAATATACACCCCATAACTTTTAGTTACAGTTTTTGTTGCTTTTTCGAGTTTGGATATTGTTATGGTATTCATGGGTGGAGTGATTGTTTTCCATTAATTTGTAGGTACCGACATTTGATGTTGAACTTGGTGTCACTTTTGCCGCATTGCAAGAAGGATAACAAGATTGAATCAAAAGAAACTAAAGGCGCCACCCTTAATGAGCTTGTTGAGCTCAAAAGTTGTTCTTCGTGTTTATTTTTTGAGGTATTTTATTTATATGCCACAAGGTTTTTTCAGTGCCGTGTTACTTCAATTTAGGATTGATATGTTGTGCTGTTCTCTAGACTAGTATTTGCATTTTTTTTTGCGCTATTTGGAAAACCTCAAGCATGCTAATGGGTAGGGGAATTCTTTGTTGGTCACAATTGTTGATGCTATTTCAATGAGATGCGGTCGTGAGTTTGAGTCTGGTCAACTTGTTATATTCTATTAGTGTCTTCTCTCATTTTTTATGTATCAATTTCAGTGCAGGAAAGCAAAAGATCTTTATCTCTGGATGGCCAAATGCCCCAGTGGCCCATCTGTAAAATTGTTAGTCAGTGCAGGTATATTCCGATTCAATCATTGTAATCTTAATATAACACTAGTTTGCTTGCTCTGATTATTTAGAGTTCTGATGTCTGTATACTCTAGGCATCACTGGTCATTCTTCCCAGTGAACTATGTCTTTTGTGTTTCTCTCTCTATCTCGACCATTTTTTATATACACTTTTAGTGATTTTCCTTTTTCCTCCTGTTTTTTCAGTTCATACAATGGAGGAGTTGAAGCTAATGGGAAATCACCTAAAAGGTTCTCGTCCACTTTTGACGTTTTCTGCAAATTTTGAAAAAGATGCACATTGGAAACTGTTAAAGGAGATGTTGTTACAGGTGTGTTGTTGGTTTCTTTCGTTGCAAGTTTTTTCGTTTTTGTCCATCTAGTTCCATCCGAGGAAAGATGGATTTCTGTAAACTTATGTTGATAACTCTCATATGTGCACTTTCATATATAAGGTAAAGGTTAGCTTGATGATTTCATCTTATTTTTATGATTCGTGATGTTGTACACCATGAATTTCCGGCCAAATTAAGAACTGCTTCATGTGCTTTCTACCAATTTAATTGGAATCTTACATTTTTGTCGTCATATATCTTCCTACGATTTTTTTCTCAATTTATTATGTCTGATCAATGAAAATTCAATTGATGTTATTGTTATGCCCATCTATTTTACATAGTTTATGTCATATATCTGTTTAATGTATATTTTCTGTGTGCAGTTCTCTCTATTTCTGATACTGTTGTTTGTTTACTGTATTTGATAATTTCTAATATACTATTTCTTTCCTTTTGTTTAGATATTTGAAGTACCAAAGGACCATAGAAAGGCTAAGCCCTTCCATGATCATGTTTTTGTTTTCTCAATAGCTGATGACCATATATGGTTCCGGAATTACCAGGTTTGTGTCTGTATTCCGGAATTACCATAGACTATTTTTGCATTAAGACAAAGGTTAAAAAATCCTGGAGATTATTGTTAGGAGCATCTTTTCTGCCTATTTCTATACAAATTAAGTGTATGCATTGTTATTATAAACATGTTTATTGCTCTTTTTAGCCACATGTTAATGATTGAAGTGAAGTTTGGGTCGAGCATTTTTAACCTTTACTCCTTTACTTTCTTATAAACATTACTCAATTATCAACTTATCTATACATTTCAATTTGAAGTTTTAGTTTTTGACAAGACTTAGATAATATATAAAGAATGGTTAACCACAGGAATTTTGAAGATGGAGGATATTTGACCATTATAATGAGTTTAAATTTTATCTACTACCGATGTAAAACATTTTATTTGTAAATACATTAATATGTTCCGTTATGGTATTGTTTTGTAAGCTCAAAGGTTAAACTATGATGCATGTAATGTTTTATTTTATTGATCATCTTTATTCATTTAATTATGGTCAGTCTTACCAAATCAGTGAAGATCGAATCAAGTGGGGATTTTGGTTTGACCTGTGCATGCCTGCGATAGATGTTATACTCCGTTTTTGTTGGACAATATACAGTTAGATTGAGTCATTTGTGTTATACTCATGACATGGTCATTAGAGGACAATTGTTACTATTAGTTGTTCGCAATACTCCTATTTAATTCGAACATTATATGGTCTCATTTTCTCCAACTATATAATATTGATTTTTCCATGAGACAATATTGTAGTATTTTCTACCTGTTGCTAATGCCTATTGAGGAATGTTACATCTTTATTCCCTTGCAGATTTCTACTCATCATAATGAATCAGACAAATTACCAAGGGGAGGCCTTGATAAAATGACATTGATTGAGGTCTGAAAACTAGTTCTTCATGTATCTTTTGATCTTTCAATTTCTAACATTCATTTAACCTATGAGCAAACTATTTGTTTGGGTCGGTCCACGGTTCTGCTTGAACCCAATTAAAATATTTGGTGGCAGTTTTGGAGGCCCGACATTATATGAGAATCCATTTTATGTATCTCCAAATCAGGTACCAATCAATATATTTTTCATGTATGCCTTGAATTTTTCTTTCCAGATAAGATATATCACACCTGTATATCAAATATGCTAGAAAAATACAATATATAAACAAAACTAAAAGAAAAGGCAAAATTTAAAACCCATTAACCCATGAGAAGAGTCTCAATGGCTTCGAAGAAAAGTGCTGACATTTCAGGGGTTGGAGACTTGATTGCACATTTGATGCCAGGGTTTCCAATCACTAGTAAGTTTAATTAAGAATGGAACCCCTTTAGGGAGTTTAGCTGAGAAGTAAAACACGTCCTTGATAGCAATCTTGCGCTTTGCAATAAATAACATGTTTGGTGCAACCTATTGTTCCAGAGTTGCGTCTGCACTGCTAATTACCTTTCGCAACAAACGCACGTCGGACATCCGTTTAAGGCCAAACGGATATCCCACATCCGTTTTGGCCTATATCTGTTTGGTCTTCGCGAGTTCTGTTCAACAATACAACTACCAGAAAGATAGTGCACAAGCAACGGCAAAACAACATAGATCCAAAGCCAAAAAATAATAATACACCATAAATTAAACTATCAAACAAGGCTAAACAATAATGTTGAAGAAAACTAGTGAAGAAAATCAACCTGAATGGAGAGGAAAATAAACCGAAGAAAATCTGGATCACGTTTCTCGATGCTTCTCCACGCTCCTTCATACTAAAAATCAACAACAATGGAAGCAATAACAATGGAAGCAATGAAACCCAAAAGGAAAATGGCAAAGAGACAAATGAAGGAAAAGAAAAGGAAAGGACGAAGAAATGAGAGAAAGTGAGAAGGAAAAGGGGAAGAGAGATATATGTGAGAGATGGGTGGGGTGCAGCTGAAGAGAAAAATTGACGCGAAATAGAGTTTTCAAATTAATGAAAAAATCCTAAACAGTAAAAATAAAAAGGTTTTAACTAAAAAAGAAGGATAAAATTGGAATTAAATGAATTTGGAGAGGTGGAGGAAGCACGGTATGGTGGTAGAGGGAGTAACACCCGTACAAATTTGATAAGATGCACGAAGAAACACCCATCACCATGCATTTTTATCCCCATTCGTCTGCATGTCTTGTTTGAGAACGTTCCGACGCATCTGTAGCACCGGAGAGAAGGATTTGTGGTAGAGCATCGTTCACGACGGCTGCGTAAGAATTTTTTTTTATGCATGAAGAAAAGCCCGAAAGGGTGTTGGTTAATGCGTTCACGAGGCTCTCAATTCGAGTTTGAATTCTAATAGGGAGAGTCTAATTTTTGTTCACTGTAGAAGTGACACCTTCAAGTGTTCGTTAAAATGCCAGAGAAAAACTCTTATGTACACAGTCAATTCCTCACCCCATGAAGGTCCCCCAGGTTCCATTTTATGTATCTCCAAATCAGGTACCAATCAATATATTTTTAATGTATGCTTTGAATTTCTCTAGCTTTCTACTAATAATTATATCTATCATTGGTTGGTTGTGATAGGTTCGGGCTTTGGAGAAAAAGAAGAAGTCTGGAAAGTTTGCTAAGAAGGTCAAAGCAAAGACAAGGAGGAAAATGCATGAGATGTCTAATCCTCTGGAGCCTGATGAGTTTGCAGATATGTGGAAAGATTGAACATTTGGTTGTCAGCAACAGCTTTTGATGTGAATTGCTTTATATCTTCAGTTGGAGATATAGGCTGTACTTCTTTTTCTTCAATGTTATTTTTTGTTATGGTTGCAGAGGCTGGTTGTTCTCTTATCAAACATTGATTTGGTGGAAATTAAATTTTGGCAGAGAAGGTTCCAGCTGAGTTTGAGATTAGGTTTGAACGATATGTTTATTGTGAGCTTCCACCTGTAGCGATGGAAGTTCTATCTGAGCTTTCATCTCCTGTGGAGAACAACCTTTCTTTTGTATCTCACCCACCCAAAGTAATCAGATTTTGGCCTATGACATTTTTACCATGTTTGTGTTTTCAATATGGTTTGTTTCGGGTGGCTCTTCGACAAAACAAAGAGATTGAAAGTATTTTAGTTGATTTGTCCTTTTTTAAAATTAACAATTTTTGGCTTCTTTATTGGTCGTTAATTTCAGGCGTACTTTTGTTTCTGGTTTTCTTAACAAAAGAGAAGGGTTTCCAAGGCCCGAATTGCGCCATGGGCTCCCAAGTTGTGATTTTCTTTCTACACAGTAGGAATATCTCCCTGCACCCCCAAAAGTACCAAATGATCAAATTGCCTTTAAACAAACTCTTGAACTTGGTGGTACCACAAAATTATATCTTCTGAATGTTTCACAATTTAATTTATCATTTCGGAATGAATTTTTTGGAAGAGGCTATAAATTATTCCAGAAATTTTTTGGCATAAAAACACTTTTCTTTCGGTCTTATGCAATATTTTGAAAAATTAATCCGAAAAATAACAATCTAAACCTATGAAAGCGTACAAAGTCATGTTAAGTACTTGAATTATAGGACACTTTTAACTTTTTGATTGATCAAATTTAAGAGCCATAAGCCGATATTCTAGAAAAAACTATAAATTGATGATCTTTGGCTTGAAAAATATTACGAATGGAACAAAAGGATATATATACTTCCTCTTAAAATAGAAAGGATTTTTCTTGATTTTAAAATATATAATTGTGAAGGAAAACCGTGAGAAATAATAATAACTAATAAATCACTGGCAACTCATTATCCTATCTACCTAGTGTGATACCACGACATAGTTTTCATTATCAAATACTCATGAAAGCATGTCACGTCTCAAACATAAAATAGTGTCCCATGTCGGTGTAGAACATTGGTATAGATATTACCAAGAATAGTGACAGTATATGCAGATAATATATGTATAATTTGCCGTATTTTTCTTCCTCAAAAGGAAAACTTTGTCAACACACTCTTTTAATTGATAAATTTTGAAACAAAAACAAATAATCATAGAAACTAGTATGTTAAGATAACCTTTCAAAAAAAATATTGGAATTGCGTTATACTACGGATCATGTATGAGATGAAAGCAAGTTTAGCACGCAACTAAAATACTTCATGTCACGCTTTTCACCAAATTTTTTAATTGTTTTCACATTTTTAGTTACAAGCAGTATGAGAATATAGATAAAAGGTAATTCAGCATTCAAGTAAGTAACACGACCCTTCGGATAATCAACTAAAATCTTAAATTTATAATAAATATAATTATTTATCTTTTTATTTAAATTTTATATTTATAAATTTCGAGATAAATTTATAATTAACTAACATAAACTTAATTATGATTCTATATACTTCACCTTTAAATTTGATTATTAGAAATATTTAAGTAATTGGTGAGTGTTCAATTGATCAGTTTTTTGATTGATTAATTGTTGAAACATCATAGTTAAGATACGTTTTCACTAACTACAATATTTCGTTTAAGTATATGAATAAACACCATCTAGATGATGATATAATATCATTTATAATATAATTTTAATACGATTTAAATCACATTATTTTTTAATCTCAACTTTAACCAGTCCTTTTAATATGATTTAGATTCACATTATTTATTCGTGAATCTCAACTTTAACCATGACATTTTTGTCCTTTAGCTAGGTGAATAGATATGATATTCCTCAATCATGACTTAAAATTATCTGATATGATCATTGATTTTCTTAATGGGAATCACTTTTCTAGAAGTGTAGTCTTTGGTTAGCACTTAAAGTCACGGCCACAAAATAAATGTTGGCCTCATGTAACTCCAAAAGAAACAGAACATATTCCAATGTTAACTCTTAAACCAAAAATCCAATCACCATTTCTTCTTTACATTTTTGGTTCCAATTGGCCTGAGACATGAACTGAGACATGTTATATTTAAATATATGTTTATGTGGAGTTGGAATATGTGAGTGCTGGGTGGCCCTCCAACAATTTTCTTAACCTCATCAGTTCATAAGTCTTAAAGACAATGACCCTTCCATCAACCACTCCCACTCACTTATTTTATTCCAATTTACCCCACAAAAAGATTTTCCTTTTTCCACCTTAATCCACCAACTAAGTGACCATTCTATTTTCCACATAACCCCATTAGTCACACACCAAATCCATTATGTCAGTCCACAGATTTCTCCTGTTAGAGTACAATGGATCACATAATTAAACCTCTTAACTAGCTTATTCCATTACAAAAAAACACTAACCCCATTATGTGTTTCTCCACTGTTTTCCAATGCCAGACCATAATTATTATTATCATTATTTCTATCAATTGCTGCACTGTTGTCGTTCAACCAAAAGATCTTCATGTTTCCTCTTTCACAGTGTAAACGATTCTATGAATTTATATTGCTGAAAAAAATAAATATTTAAACCAGCTTAATTTATTTAACGAGACTCACATTTTCACAATGATGGAATCCTATTTGACTTAGTCTTCCTTTTGTATTTTTATCTTTCCTAGCTTAGTTCTTAAGGAGCATGGGTTACTATAAATACCCAACTCCTCTCTTGTATTAGGACTTTTGAGATTAATGAGAATTAGGATTTCTGAAATAGAAATTATTCTCTCTTGAAAGTCAGGCTAGAGAGTCCTAAGACTACCTCTAGCCACCTTCCAAGCACCTTCTTCATTCTCTCATTTTTCCACGTTATTCACTGTGCTTCACACTCCTCCACGCTACACCACTCGTCAAAGGCCACATCTTCCACTTATCGCGTCAGCGTCCCGTGCCTCTTCTCCCCTTACGCATCAGAGGTACACATCCTCATTTTTACATTTCACGCTCGCAACTTCTTCTTTGAGAGCAATTTCCTCTCTCGTAAGCTCATTTTTCTTCAACCTCAGAATCCACTTTGCATATTTCTCGAGTCCGTCCACTCGAGAGTTCCTCTGTCACATTCCACATTCAATTTCTATTTTGCAATCCTAGATCTAGACTTTCCATCGATTGTTTTCCCCTTTTCTACCGTTTAATCCACTCTCCTCTGAGTAATATAGCTTTCCTACCGTTTAATCTTGAGTTTGAACCGATTCATCGGATCATTTTGAGATTTTCCCCTTTTCTAGGGTTTCCTTCATGTCTCTAAGGTTATCTCCCGATTAAACCTTAGATCTTATGGTTTTCTTGAGTCTGTTCATAGTTTAGCAGTTTTCCTTCGAGTCAGCTCTCAATTTAGAGCTTCGTTTCCATTCCACTGCGTCTTCACTCGTCGGAGAGAGCTTCGAGGAGGTATGGTTCGTGTTCGCGCATCTTCAATCGATCTCTCCTCGGTGTTCGTCCATCAAGTGGTATTCAGAGCAAGGTCGAACACGCTTCGAAGGTAAGTATCTCTGTTTAGATTCTTGTTTCAGTGGTATTCGCGTCTTTGTTCATTCATCTTGTTCTGTCTCGCGTTTCTGTTTCGCTTCTCTGTTGCGTTTCTTCATTTACGTGTGTCATCATTTTCCTTCTTTGTCTTGTGTTGTGTTTCGTGTTTTGAATCTCTTCATATGTTTAGGTTTCCAAATTCTGATAAGGTTGGTTGATCTGTGCATTTTTCTGTGTTTGAGTCAGTGTTTCATCATTTTAAATCGGTGCATTCTATTTTGAGTAAATTTTCTTTTGAAATCCAAGTTCAGTTTTGTCTAAAAGTCATGTGCATTGGTTGAAACTGATGTAGTTTTTGAATGTCCTAAAACTGATTTTAGTTGTGCATTTGATCGTCAAATTGTGTTTGAGCCTTGGTATAAACTCTATCACACCACAAAAGCAATGAAACATTTAAATGAATGAGCTGGTTGATAGATATCCATTGGCCAGTCCAATTGATTCTTTAAAGTTGAAAAATGTTTTAGTCAAGATTCTTTTGATAAATTCATTTCTGGATTTTGAGCTGCTGTTAAAAAGCAAGTGCATACTGCAAAGATCAATGAAAGGCATAGCCTAGATTAGTAGCACTTGTGAACACAGTTTAACCTTGTTGCAGCAGTTGGCCGATCTGCATTACTTTGCTTGTGTCTATGTTTTTTTTGCGTTTCTTAATCTGGTTTAGCATTAGATCTTTGCTGGACATCTTGCATTAACTTCCTAGTGTCTTGTTTGAATTTTAATTGTTGTTTGAGTTTAGTTAGCTGATCAAAAGCTATTTGATTTCATTGAGTCAAAATTTGAGTGGTTAAGTTGCTTACATTGAGTAATTTGGGGGCTGACTAAGTCAAATTTTGAGATAGTGTGTTTCTGCACCTATTTGCTTTACAAACAAGTTTGTTTTAGTTGTTTGAAACTGATGATGCAAAGAAACCACGAGTTATAACTTCCCTAAGCATTTTCACTCTTTAAACCACCAAATTTTTGGCATTTTTCATTGACAAGTTGCTAGTTGGTTGCCTTTTCTGAAATCTGTGATTGGTGCAAGTGAAAATGAGTTGTCATTGCAGCAAAAGCTTGGTCGTTCTGTTTTCATATAAAAAAAAAACAATTGACAAAAGAAACATTTACATAGTTATAAAAAGCTGAAAGACCAGTGCAATTAACTTTTCTGAAATCTGATGCACCAGAAAACTGTTGTTCTCTATTAGCATTTCATCAAACAGTTTCACTCAATTGCTTTGAGCTTAAAATTTTGATGATATTGCAACTTGTTTCTGTTTCTTGTTTTATGAATCTGTTCTAGATCCTTTGGTAGGTTCAGTTTTTGTGCCTTCTTCTTAAATAGCTTTGTTTCTTGCTTGTCTTGGTTGATAACTCTGGTTTTGTCTCAGTGCACGTGTAAACTCTGATCTGCTGTTCTGTAATTGAGCTTTTGTTTGCTTTCATAATCTGATCTAGAGTTTTCTTAAGCAATAGATCTGTTGTGTTGTCCTTATTTGTGGCTGTCCTGTTCTGGTTTCTGACTTTGATCTTTGCCTAGCCATTTCTTTATTACGTGAGAAGTTTTTTTTTTTCGCTCTGGATTTCTGGAAATTGAAAGGAGGTTTGTGTGCTTGGTAGCATTTTAGGTGGTGGTGGTCTGGAATACTCTCCAGCTGTGTACTGCCAAGGGAGAATCTCCCTTCCAAACCTTTTCATTTATGTGCTTTAAATTTTTAAAAAGAAACCTCAGTGCTGTGAGCTTAGTAAGGCTAATTTGGCCTAAATTCCTTGGCACTTTGAAATAGAGAATTCATTGTTAATGTAACTGTTTTGTGATTGTTCATTGTGCAGGAAAAGAAATTGGATCAATTAGATTGGAGCAACTGTGATTTGTTGCAACTGGAACTGCAATCACTGTTTTTTTTTTTTTGATTGATTATTGATTTCCTGGAACTGTTATTTGTGCTTGTGAATCTTTAAATCGTCATTGCATTCATTTTAGTTAAAACATTGCCTGCTGAATTCATGATGTATTCACTGGTTTGAAAATGAATTGTGATTTCATGGTTTAATTGGGCAAGTTAAATGTTGATTCTGATTTGATAAGACCTATGGGAACTTGGTAGATGCATAGGATTTTCAAATAATGTGCTGATTGTTTTATGAGCATTTCTGGAAGTGCATCAACATTGTTTTAACTACCAATTTCTGCATTGCATCATGTTAATCTTTCTCCATTGATTTGATTAGCTTGTGGTGGTTGTCTAATCAGTTGGATTAAGGTTTGAACTTCATATATTTGAATCTGATGAAAATTGAGTACATTGGCCTATGAGTGCATATCAGAATTTCAATAAAATGATTTGAGAGCTTAAACAGCTGAGATTTATTTGTGCAGATTTCTATTCTGTTTAAATTCATTGTTTAATCTTAGCTGAATGTTCTGCATTACATTATATCACTTTTTGTCCATTGGTTTGATCAGGTTTGATTAATTTGGAATTATTGTTTAATCAGTTTGGTTTCAGTCTTGAATTACACCCATTTGCAGCTGGTTTAATATCCATGTTTATGTGTATTTTGCTGGAATTGGTATAATTTCTGTGTGCAGAATTGAACTGAATCAGTGTAGGGAGAAAGTGTAGAATATGTGTGTTGTTGTGTGCAAAGCTGATAAACATTTGGAGTCAAGAATTTTAAGCAGTAGCAGAATATCAGTAGAGTTTACAGCAAGATAGACCAACCATTTAATTAGGGGAGTTGTTTAATTTTGTTGCCTCTGGATTACTTAATTGTTTCTGTCTTAGCTAGAAATTGATAGCATTGATGGTTGCTCTGCTGAATTGAGTGTGAATATTTGATTGCAGTTTGTCATTTGAGAGCAAAAACAATTTTATTAGCTGCCAGGATCAACAAGTGCACACGTGAAGGCCAGAGAATAAAAGGGAAGTTCTTACTGTTATGTGTTTTCATTGTGCAATTCATTCTAGCTAAGAAAATTTTGATTGCAGCTCTGTGCATTTACTTTGTAGGAAACTGATCAGGAAAGACCAAGAGAATTGATAGCCGAAGCACAAAGTGGAACAACAAAGTTGAGCATGAAGTGGACCAGTACCAAGACCGTAGCAGCCTAGCATAGTTATTTTCTTTTGTAATTGTTTTCCTGTAATTTGTTTGTAATAGGCTTGTGTTAGCCTACTGTTAGTTTCATTTTTGTTGTGTAAAAGGGCCTTTTATAAAGTCCAAGTTCTTTGGAAGAGTCCTTGGTGCTCTTTCAAACTCTTGGCAACTTTATTTGCTTTTATTTTTTAGCATAGGTAGATAGATGAATGTGTGATTTGATTTGTGTTTCTCGTAGGGGTCATTAGAGTCCGCTGGATTCTTAAGTGTTGTGTTTATCTGATTTTGTGTTCACGGTTAGGATGATTAGGCTAAAAGGGATTAAACTCTAAGCCTTATCACATTAGAGTCCGAAGAGTCTAGTTTTTTTTGTGTTTAATTGTTTGTGATTGTTTGAGTTGTGTACTTTGTTTCTAAAGGTGATTTTAGTTTAAGGGGTAATTAGTTAGTAGCCTAAGACATTTCTGGCAAGGCAAGACTTGGTACTTAAGCAGCTCTTTAGCTCACCTCTCTTACCTGGGACTTGTCTAAGTGAAAGTTTTGAACCCTTTAGATTAAGAAAACTTTTAAAAACAAAGATGTCTTCTTATAGTTCATATAGGTCTTCTAGGTTAGATAAAGTTGATGAAATGTTTAAACAAGCTAGGAATCTTCCATCATTTGGTAAAGACATAAGAGCATTAACATACCTAGCTTGGGAGAAAGAAATTGATAAAATAAATCCTTTGTTTTATGAAGAGAGTGAATATTATGTCCTTAGCATATATCTCTCTAAGTTAGAAGAGCATGCAAGTGAGTGGTGGAATGAAAGACAATATCATGTTAAGAAAGGTAGAAAGTCCTCCATACGTGATTGGCATGATTTAAAAGCTTGCATGAGAAGAAAGTTTGTGCCTTCAAGCATTAAAAGAAACCTAGAAATAATTAGGGATTGCATTAATGATGGAAAATTATTTCTTGAGAGTTTAAATGATCATGGGTTTCTTCGTAGAGAATTAGAATTTGGGGCAAGACTTAAGGAGATCAAGGATAAGAAAAGAGAAAGAGAGATTGAGAGAAAAGAAAAAGAAGAAAGGAAAGAAGAAGAGAAGAGAGAGAGAGAACAAATAGAGAAAAGAAAAGAGAGAAGAAGAGAGGAATTAAGAAGAGAAGAAGAGAGAAAAGAAGAAAAGAGAGAAAGGCAAGAAAGAGAGAAGAAAGAAAAGGAGAAATTGTTACTGATGACAAATCCTATTCTTTCAAAGACTGTGGGACCTAAAAGGGAAGGTTTCCAAATCTTTACTTCTTTTCCAATAATTGATTACTTTTCAATTTTTGACTTCTCTTTCAAACCAATTGTCATGAAAACATTTTCAAAATATGACAATTCAAATCTTGAGTTATTGTTATCTTTAAGAAAACAATTAACTCAAGATAAAATTGAATTTGGACTTCTAAAATTTTCAAAGATTACAAATCAAAGTATTAGAAGTTCTTATTCTCTTGTTTTTAAAGAAAAATTCTTTCTTGGATTAATATTAACCGAAGATATATTTGATGTGTATTGCAGATTCGTGTTTGATCCAGGAGGAAGAAAACTAGATCTAAAAGAATAAGGCCACTCCAAGATGGCCATGCTCCCAAAGATTGTGTGGAACTTCTTCATAAGGCGATTGCCAGATTTGAGGACAAATCTTATCTTAAGAGGGAGGGCATGATGGAATCCTATTTGACTTAGTCTTCCTTTTGTATTTTTATCTTTCCTAGCTTAGTTCTTAAGGAGCATGGGTTACTATAAATACCCAACTCCTCTCTTGTATTAGGACTTTTGAGATTAATGAGAATTAGGATTTCTGAAATAGAAATTATTCTCTCTTGAAAGTCAGGCTAGAGAGTCCTAAGACTACCTCTAGCCACCTTCCAAGCACCTTCTTCATTCTCTCATTTTTCCACGTTATTCACTGTGCTTCTCACTCCTCCACGCTGCACCACTCGTCAGAGGCCACATCTTCCACTTATCGCGTCAGCGTCCCGTGCCTCTTCTCCCCTTACGCATCAGAGGTACACATCCTCATTTTTACATTTCACGCTCGCAACTTCTTCTTTGAGAGCAATTTCCTCTCTCGTAAGCTCATTTTTCTTCAACCTCAGAATCCACTTTGCATATTTCTCGAGTCCGTCCACTCGAGAGTTCCTGTGTCACATTCCACATTCAATTTCTATTTTGCAATCCTAGATCTAGACTTTCCATCGATTGTTTTCCCCTTTTCTACCGTTTAATCCACTCTCCTCTGAGTAATATAGCTTTCCTACCGTTTAATCTTGAGTTTGAACCGATTCATCGGATCATTTTGAGATTTTCCCCTTTTCTAGGGTTTCCTTCGTGTCTCTAAGGTTATCTCCCGATTAAACCTTAGATCTTATGGTTTTCTTGAGTCTGTTCATAGTTTAGCAGTTTTCCTTCGAGTCAGCTCTCAATTTAGAGCTTCGTTTCCATTCCGCTGCGTCTTCACTCGTCGGAGAGAGCTTCGAGGAGGTCTGGTTCGTGTTCGCGCATCTTCAATCGATCTCTCCTCGGTGTTCGTCCATCACACAAGGTCTTTCAGGTACGGAATTGAGGTCCCTTACTCAAAGTATTCCAAACTGTCCTTAAGATAAGTTGCTTGTCAAAGATATTTCGATCCTCAAGTCAATAATATGACCGACCAATTAATACAATAAGTGATGCATATAATGTGCATGATGATTTTAAAGTCATATATGAAACTTTTATTTATAATAGTTGTAATGAGTCTTTATCTTTTATTGTCCAATAACGACCTAATCATACATTAATTTGTATTACACTGTTAGGTCTTACTGACACGAGCTAAAGAAACTTTATTTATAATAATTATTTTTTTAAAATAAATGTTATGTAGTAAGATATTTTATCTTAAATATTATATTTATTACATAAAATATCTTAAACGGTTAAGATATTTATAAAGCCACTAACCACATTTTTATGTAAGGTGGTTATTTCTTATTTTGCTTATAAATACAGTAACATGGCCAAAGTCCAGGTACGTTCTTTTTATGTCTAGAGACTCTAAATAATATTTCAGAGCAGTATCATAATCACTCTCTTGAGAGCTGAGGCTCCATAACTCACATCTGACTTGAGCGTCGGAGTATCTTTGCAGGTACCTCCCCCTCCTTTGGCGAGTATGAACAACAACAATTGGAGAAGAGCAAGCGTCCCAGACAGCATCCCAGACAGCCAGGAGCAACGAAGACACACCGGAAAATATCTACACCGAAACATTTTGGCGCCCACCGTGGGGCCGAGTGCCAACCCAAAGAAGCCACAAGAGGAGCCTCGGTCTCGATAAATCATTTCTTCGGATAAAGCTACTCCATCACCACCTCCGAGCCATTGACGCCAGCACGTGCACCTTTGCGAAATCACGCCAGTGAGCACATCAGCGAAATCGCCCCCCTTGCAATCACACCCCTTTGTGGGTCAGATCCAGTGCAAAAACATGCTTAAATTCATCATTCACCTCCCTCAACGATGGTAGACAAATGAGAGAAAACTTCTTCCACTGCCTCTTTGAATCTCGACGTCATCACCCCAGTCTTTCCTTCCGTTTGGAGGAAACAACAAGGTCACGATCCAACTATTCAAGAACGAAATGAAGATTGCTGCAGGGACCATGACGCTTCGGAACAATATCTAGTTTCACCGTCTCCTTTGTCGGTGAACACGGAAAATCCTCGTCGGAAAGGGCTGCCGCCTTCATCATCGCCACTGCGAAGATCAAAGCCACAAAACCAAAACTGCAAAAACCCAAAAACTAGGAAGCCATTATCAAATTCACATTTTCCCTCCAGAATCGCGAAACTCAGTTCGTATCACCATGGAGATCACAACAACAACCTAAATCGGAACCACAAATCCACCATCCATCTCCACCTGAACCACTGAAACGCAATAATCCAAGACACAAAGCTCAAACCCAACCTCTGAAAACTCGATTCGCACATCCTAGTTCAATCTTCGAACAACGCCGTCGTGAAATCGTGCCTTCTTTATGGCAATCTGAACCCAAATCGTGATTAGGGACATCCATTTTCTCAATGTGACAGAACCCCAAATCGTGCAGCCATGGAACCCTCAGACGCGAGTTCTCCATCGCGCATCCTCGCAGCACATCACTATCGTCAATCTTCCTACACGCGCAATCAAAACCAACCCCAATTCGTAAGGAGACAGGAATTGAAATCTGGTGGATGAACAAACACTCTGTGATCAAAGCCTGATTAACGGATAGATGATATTCTCTTCCGTTTAGTGAAATCCCTAGCTTCAGAGGATCGTTTCTCAGCAGGCGCAGGGAAAAGTGGAACCCTAAATCCCCAAATTGAACTCAGTTCCAGTCACATCAGCAGACTCGCCGTTTGTGCGGAAGATTCCCACACGAAAGATCGCCAAACTGATCGCAGACCCATTCTCCACGTCTTCCGCAACACTCGCGCCATCCACGCGTGATTCGGTTCTGCCTCCACGTCATTCAACCCAAATTCTATTCCCCAAAATTCAACCATTCGGTCCGTCGGATCCACTAACGTTCGATTATTCGACCAAACTGACGCTCGGTAACAGAAACTCCATGACGTTTGTCCTGAAACGCCCCGCACTCAGCCTCGCGTACGTTAATCACGTTCGTCCTGAAATGTCCCTCACTCATCCTCGCGTACGTTCGGCCTTTCGGCTTCGAGGATGCTCGACAATCCACGGCTACGAGCGTTCCAACATTCGCCACTCGACGCCAATGACGTTCGTTCTCTCGGCCTCAATGTTCGGCCATTAGATTTCTCTGACGTTCGACCTAGAGCGTTCATCACTTCGCTCATCATCGACGTTCGGTCTCGCGTTCATCACTTCGCTCATCATGGACGTTCAACCTAGCGCCCGACCTCGCGTACCACTCGAACGCTCGACAATCAGTGTGTACGAGCGTCCAGACAATCGGCCGATCGGCCTCGCTCTTCGGATTCGAACGCCCGACAATCCCTGTGTACGAGCGTCCTTGCTGTCAACCACTCGGCCTCACATTCGGTCTCTACTGCTCGACCATACCCCGAAACGAACGTTCTAGCATTCGAGCGACACGGTCGTTCGACCCAACTGATGATTAGTCGTCCGACATCAATGACGTTCGTTCTCTCGGCCTCAATCGTTCGGCCGTTAGATCTCGCGGACGTTCGGCCTAAAGTGTTCGTCACTTCGTTCGACCTTCCAGCCTATGTCGCTCGACCATCCATGTCAACGAACGTTCAAGCATTCTGTCGTTCGACCTCAAAAGCGTTCGTCATGTGGTTTGAACCGCTCGACATCCAAGGCCACGAGCGCTTAAGTATTCGGCCGTTCGACGCCACTAATGTTATCCAGTCGTCCTCAATGACGTTCGGCAGCTTGGACTCAATCGTTCAACAATCCGTCTCATCGACGTTCGAGAAATCCGTCTCCAACGTTCGGCCAACAGTGGTTCGACCATCTGTCTCATCGACGTTCGGCAGCTTCGCATGGACCGTTCGGCCTTTCTTATTGACGTTCGGCCTCTAGCGTTCGCTCAATCACGATCTCAACACTCAATCGTTCGGCCATTCGGTCTCACCGCCGTTCGGCAATATTCAGCATCAAGCGTCTAGACGTTGTCCTTAATAACGTTCGTTCGCTCGCCCTCAAATCGTTCGGTCATCCATGGCCTCGAACACTCCAGCATTCGGTCAGTCGGATCCACAAGCGTTCGCCCATTCGACTAACATGATGCTCGCCCATTGGTCCTCAATGACGTTCAGCGTCTTGGTCTCAATCGTTCGACCAACAATTGTCATTGACGTTCGGAAAATCAGCATGAAGGGTTTCAGCATTCATTCTGACGGCCGTTCAACCTAAAGCGTTCGGCACTTCGCTCACCATTGACGTTCGGTCTCAACCGCTCGACCATACATCTACACGAGCACTCAAGCCTTGGGCCATTCGACCCCATTGATGATCAGCCAGTCGGACTCAATAACGTTCGTCCGCTTGCCTCAATTGTTCAGCTGTAGGTCTCAATGACGTTCAGCCGCCTGGCCTCCACCCTTTCGCCTCAGTCGTTCGACGATTTGCACCTCAAGTATTCCAGCATTCGTTTTCACGAACGCTCGACCTCCCTGACGTTCAACTCGACCTCTACAGCTCGATCATCTATCGGCACGCACGCTCCACCGTACGATCCTATTGACGTTCGACCGCCAGGTTTACAACGCTCCATATTTTTACATATATATTATATATCTTGTGCAGGTCGCAGTAGACGATCAACCGAAAACCGAGCGCTCAAACAGGAGGTCGTTCGGACTCAAAGGAATTTGCCCAAGAACACTATCTCTGGTCGTTGTTCGCCCAAGAACACCCAGAACATCAACCGCTCGACAATCCATGTCCACGAGCGTTCTACGGGATACACTCCCGCTGGTAGATGTTCGCCCTAGAACACCCAGACCATCAAACCTAGGGAACCATCCCCTAACCTAGCTTATGTTCGCCCAAGAACATCAAGTTTTTAAACATTCTGTCGTTCGACATCGAAAGCGTTCGTCATTTGGTTTCATCTGCACGATCATCAAGGTCAACGAACGTTCACAAAGTTGGTCGTTCAGCCTCAACGCTCGACCATCAAGGTCAACGAACGTTCACAAAGTCGTTCGTTCAGCCTCAACGCTCGACAATCAAATGTCAACAAACGTTCACAAAGTTGGTCGTTCAGCCTCAACGCTCGACCATCAAATGTCAACGAACGTTCACAAAGTTGGTCGTTCAGCCTCAACGCTCGACCATCAAGGTCAACGAACGTTCACAAAGTCGTTCGTTCAGCCTCAACGCTCGACAATCAAACGTCAACGAACGTTCACAAAGTTGGTCGTTCAGCCTCAACGCTCGACCATCAAGGTCAACGAACGTTCACAAAGTCGTTCGTTCAGCCTCAACGCTCGACCATCAAATGTCAACGAACGTTCACAAAGTTGGTCGCTCAGCCTCAACGCTCGACCATCAAGGTCAACGAACGTTCACAAAGTCGTTCGTTCAGCCTCAACGCTCGACAATCAAACGTCAACGAACGTTCACAAAGTTGGTCGTTCAGCCTCAACGCTCGACCATCAAGGTCAACGAACGTTCACAAAGTCGTTCGTTCAGCCTCAACGCTCGACAATCAAATTTCAACGAACGTTCACAAAGTTGGTCGTTCAGCCTCAACGCTCGACCATCAATGTCAACAACCAGTTTTCAGACCTCAATCAATGTCATTTTATCAAGGCCTCCCCTTGGTAATTTGTCTTATTCATTATGATGAGTAGAAATCTGCAAGGGAATAAAGATGTAACATTCCTCAGTAGGCATTAGCAACAGGTAGAAAATACTACAATATTGTCTCATGGAAAAATCAATATTATATAGTTGGAGAAAATGAAACCATATAATGTTCGAATTAAATAGGAGTATTGCGAACAACTAATAGTAACAATTGTCCTCTAATGACCATGTCATGAGTATAACACAAATGACTCAATCTAACGGTATATTGTCCAACAAAAACGGAGTATAACATCTATCGCAGGCATGCACAGGTCAAACCAAAATCCCCACTTGATTCGATCTTCACTGATCTGGTAAGACTGACCATAATTAAATGAACAAAGACCGAACGCTCACAATCAGAATTAAACCATAACTGAACCCTCAAGATACAAACCTAAGAATACCAACTTAAACGAACGACTACAATCACTAATTTATCAAAACGAACGCTCAGGATCACTTCCTGAAACTAACACTTTATGATGAACGCTTAAAATCAGTATTACCACAAAACTGAACGCTTATAATTTCTCATACAGAACCCAGACCGAACGCTAAATATCACTTTCGGAGGATACCAATTGAAAGACGAACGCCTACGACCACTATTTCACAAAGACCGAAAGCTCAAGATTGAAGCCTATGAATTTAAGACCGAACGCATACAATTAGTAGTACACCGAGACCAAAACTCAAATTAACCACTATTAAATTGAACACCACTGGGACGAACGTTTTGGGTATGGATCGAATACCTAGAGAACTATGTCGAATACCTAAGGTACTGAACGATCGTTTAGAATCCTGACCGAACGATCAACACTTAATCCAGTACCATATGAACACTTTAACCGAACAGTATTAAATCAAGCCTGTGCGAACGGTACTAAAGCCAATTGTAACCGAACGGTACTAAATATCAACCGAACGTTAAACTCACTATGAAGGACGAACCCGAACGCTCGTCGAACACAAGACCGAACGCTCTACAGATTTTGGCCGACCACTGTTTGGTCGAGCCATTTGGACGAACGTCCCATTTTGACCAAAATTGGACGTACGCGCGTTTCTGCAGAATTCTGCAGAATCGCACCAGAGTTTCCAGAAACGCAGAAACCCCATTTTTCATCCCCAAATTCCCAGATTTGCATCAAATATGTTAGAGTGGCAGCTTATCAGAGAAGAGAGGAAGATATTTTGGAAAAGCGGAACCGAGAGAGATAGGCAATGAAAACAGAGATGCAAAAGATTTAGAGAAAACGATTAATTTTCTTATTGAAGTCAGCAGTATATATGTACAAAAAGTAAACTGTCTAATGACAGTTAAATCAGTTGTGTTCTAGATTTACATTCCTAACACTCCCTCTTAAATCTAAATCACTAAGAGACCTAATTCCAAGTGATCTTCTAAGCTTTTCAAATCTATTCTGTCGTAGGGCTTTCGTGAATATATCAGCTTCCTGTTCATCCGTGTTGCAGTAGATCAGTTCCAGTTTTCCTTCGCTGACCCGTTCTCTGAGATAGTGAAATTTTGTTTCGATGTGCTTGCTCCGTCCATGAGATATTGGGTTTTTGGCTAGATTAATAGCTGATTTGTTGTCTATCCTTTAGCATGTTGGTCCGTGATGCTTGATCTTTAGCTCTTGCAAAATGGCTTCTATCCAAGTGCATTGACAGGCAGTCTCTGCTGCTGAGATGTATTCGGCTTCACACGATGAGAGTGCCACGACTGTCTGCTTCTTAGAACACCATGAGATGGGGGCTCCCATAAGCTTGAACAAATACCCGTAAGTACTCTTCCTGTCTACAAGATCACCGTTCCAGTCCGCGTCACACCATGCCTCCAAGATGTTGGTAGTGCTATCAATTTTTCTGGAAAAGTAAATTTTGTAGTCTAAGGTACCTTTCAAGTATCGAAGGATGTGTTTTGCAGCTGTCATGTGCGATTGTCTGGGATCATGCATGTAACGGCTGATGAGACCCACACCAAAGCTTATGTCTGGCCTGCTGTTACAGATGTAGCGGAGTGTCCCGACTATATGTCTGTATAGCGTTGCATCTACTTTGCTTTCATCCTGCTGCAGTGAGAGCTTCATGTTGGCAATAACTGGAACTGATGCGATGTTGCAGTCTTTTAACTTGAACCTCTCCAAGAGTTTCGAGAATATATTTCTTTTGATTCATATGTACTCCCTCTTTGGTTTGTATAAACTCCAATCCAAGGAAGTATCCCAAGAAGCCAAGGTCTGTCATCTCCAGATCATTCTTCATCATAACTTTGAATTTTTCAATCTCTTGCACTGAGCTTCCAGTGACCAGTAGGTCGTCCACGTACAGACATATGAGCAAGGTACCTAGCTGATCACAGAACTTGACATATATTCCATATTCAACAATACATCTTTGAAATCCATACCTGGTGAGCAACGAGTCAATATGCTTGTTCCATGCTCGTGGTGCCTGACGAAGACCATAGAGAGCTTTGTTAAGTTTATAAACCTTCAGTTCATTGTCCTTCTTGATGAAACCAGGCGGTTGACATACGTAGACTTCTTCTTCGAGAGTCCCATTAAGAAATGCTGATTTGACATCCATCTGGCTGATACTCCAATTACTTGAATTGACAATAGCTACCATGATCCTCACCGTTTCCAATCTTGCAACAGGGGCGTACACATCAGTGAAATCGATCCCAGGTTGTTGCAGAAATCCTTTAGCAACTAGTCTAGCTTTTAACTTTGCCACACTCCCATCGGGTTTGTACTTAGTTTTGAATATCCACTTCACCTCTACGGCTTTCTTGTAGGCAGGTAAGTCCATCAACGTCCATGTTTTATTCTTCTCGATAGCTGAAATCTCCTCAATCATAGCATCCTTCCAATTATCATCTTTGATAGCTTTCTCCCATGCTATGGTTTCAGTACCTGCAAGTAAAGCATAATGCAATATATCACCTGTGTCTGTAATGTCACTGTCTCGGAATAGCTCATGATCTGCCAGTCTTGTCGATGGGAAACGCGTTCTTTTTGACCGCCTATTATTTACATCCTCTGTATTAACTGTCGGAGTGTCTTTATCATAGTTTCTCTCCTTAAACAACGTAGTAATCATAGTACTAGGTGAATTATCTGGGGTAGTCTCACATGTGTTCCACTTGAACACATTAGATTCATCAACAATCACTCCCTACTTATCACAATTTTTGATTTCACTGGATCATAGAGTCTATATGCTCCAGTTGGATGATAACCAACAAAAACGAAAGTTTCGCTTCTATCGTCCAATTTCTTTCTCAATTCAATTGGGACATGCTTATAACAGACTGATCCAAAAATCTTCAGGTGTCGCACGTCAGGTTTGTTTCCAGACCACGCTTCTTCCGGTGTGCTAGTTGGCAAAGCTTTGGTTGGGCTCCTATTCAGTAGGTATGCTGCAGTTGAAACTGCTTCTCCCCACAGATGATGCGGAAGACCCCTTCCTTTGATCATACATCTGACCATATCAAGAAGCATGCGATTCCTCCTCTCAGCCAATCCATTATATTGAGGAGTGTAGGGGGCTGTGACTTCGTGTATAATCCCTTTTTCAGTGCAGAATTTCGACATTTCTCCTGAGTTGAATTCACCTCCTCCATCAGTGCGGAGAATTTTGATCTGCTTGCCCGATTGCCTCTCGGCCATGGAGCAAAAATTAACAAAGTAAGTGTAAGTTTCACCTTTTCCTTTTAACAGATAAACCCAAATTTTTCTAGAAAGCTCATCCACAAAAAGTAGGAAGTATCTGTTACCTCCCAGAGACGACACGTCGAATGGTCCACATACATCAGCATGCACCACTTCTAGCAGCTGTCTTGCTCTCTTGTAGGCACGTTTCTTGAATACTGATCTTGTTTGCTTTCTTATGGTGCAACTTTCACAAACTTTCTTAGGTGCCTCAATCGTACAGATTCCACTCACAAGCTTCTTTTCTTTAGCTTCTAAAGTTTAGATGCCCGTAACGATAATGCCACAGCCAATTTCCTTCAACACTTGTTGCTTTCATGCATTGTATCTCCGCTGTATTCAGATCTACACGAAACGTGCGATTGCTGGCAATAGGAGCTTTGAGTATCATTCGTTGCTTTTCGTCGAACACTTTGATGTGCCCTTGTTCCATTTTCATGGTGTATCCTTTCTCGTGTAACTGACCAAGACTCGGGAGGTTGCTTCTCATGGTGGGTACGTAAAGAACATTATGCATGTATACTGGCCTTCCATCTTTGCGCGCAATCAATACCTTTCCCGTGCCTTCAGCTCTTATGGTACTATTATCAGCGAACCGTATTATGCTTTTAACACTAGTATCAAGATCGATCAGCCAATTTCGATTTCCTGTCATGTGGTTGGAACACCCTGTATCCAAATACCACGATGATCCCTCATTTGCATGGCTCGTCTTCCCAGCAAGAGACACGTATTCTCTTTCTGCAGCATTCTTTGTGCAGTTGTCTTCAACTTCGCTTGTCTCAAGTACTTGTTTTCTTTGACTAATCAGATTCTCATCAGTATTTCTTCCTTGCGTTGTAACAGTCATTAGCACTACGTGATCAGAATCTGATTCTTGTTCGTCTTTCACTAGATTAGCTTCGTCATTCTTCTCTTTCTTGGTGTTTTCATTATGCCAGCATACAGACGAATAATGGCCAAATTTACTACATGTGAAACATTGCACGTTTCTTTTGTCGACATTTCTTCTGCCACCTCTTCCTCTGAAGTTTCCTTCCTTTTGATCATAGTTAACGTCATCTTTGTTCTGATCTTGGTTATTAGCGGACCTTCCTCCGTTTCGGCCTCCACGACCACCTCGCATTCTGCCTCTTCCTCTACCAAATCCACGACCCTTTTGTATTTTGGCTTGTAATGCTTGGCTGATCTGTGTTGCATCTTGTTCTGCGGCTTTCCTTTCTAGCAGTCTCTGTTCGTGAGCTTCAAGTGAGTTTTGCAACTCCTCGACTTTCATTTTCTCCAAATCTCTACTTTCTACAATCGCCACAACAATGTGGTCATACTGGGGCGTTAACGTACGCAAGATCTTATGAACTATCTTCTTGTCCTTGACAACTTTGTCGCATGCACGCATTGCGTTGACAATTACTTGGATCCTGCCGATGTACCCTTGAATGGTTTCTTGTTCCCCCATGTTCAGGAGCTCATACTGCCGCCGTAGTGACTGTAGCTTAATCTCCTTTATATTTCCAGCAGTTCCGTACCCATCTTGTAAGATCTCCCATGTTTCTTTGGCCGTTGTCGCCTTTGACACCTTTTGGAATATCGCCGTCGAGATGCATTGATGCAAGATCATGCGTGCTTTGCAGTCCTAATTTTCTGTTCTCTTTATACGCTTTCTTTTCTTCATCTGTAGCATTCTTTGCAGGATCTTTAAACCCATCTTTGACAATTTCATCGATCTCATGGAAGCCCAATATAGCATCCATCTTTACGCACCAATCTTCGAAATTCTTTCCGTCGAATACCGGTAGGTTACTTTGGATCATCCCTGCCATACTTCAGCGTAAAATCTATTTTGCTGCAGAGTTTCTTTACTTGACTACTCCTCCCAGATTCGAAACCTGTAAGCTCTGATACCACTGTTAGAGTGGCAGCTTATCAGAGAAGAGAGGAAGATATTTTGGAAAAGCGGAACCGAGAGAGATAGGCAATGAAAACAGAGATGCAAAAGATTTAGAGAAAACGATTAATTTTCTTATTGAAGTCAGCAGTATATATGTACAAAAAGTAAACTGTCTAATGACAGTTAAATCAGTTGTGATTCTAGATTTACATTCCTAACAAAATACAGTATATTTCAATCAATCAAACAAAATACAGTATGTAATCCTGTTTCACTCAATCATGTCATGCCAACTACTATTCACAACTTTGAAAAGACTCTAAATGACAGTGCTTGACTCAAGGCTTCTCTAAATCAATAGGTCTTTAATTGGCTTGTAATGTTCATGGAATGAAATGGAAAAACAGAAAAGAATGGGAACTGAAATGAGTAGAGAAATGTGAAGAAAAAGGGATAAAACTAGAACTCAGAACATACTATTTTTCTCAGACTTTGGCCAGATGATTTTTTCTTTCTTTTTCTCTGGTTCTCTTTCTATTTCATTCATTTCAGGTCTCTTTTTCAATTTCTTTTTCTGATTTTTCTCATTTCCAAACCTGTTTCTTTCTTTTTCAACCAAACCAGATTTTTTTTCAACACATTTTTTTTTCTTTTTCACTTCTGGCCTCACTCTTTTTCATGCACTCACCAAGTTCTAGACTTCTTCCCTACATCTCACAAGTCTCTAAGGAATGATTGGTTGGGGGAAATGGCTTGAAATGGATGAAAAGCAAAGAAAAAAAAAACTAAAGCTCAATATAAGGTGCAATGGTAAGGAATGAAATGGATAAGCTAAACTGGAAAAATGAAGGATGCCTAGATCACATTTAAAGTTACCAAGAGCGAGCACATCACAAAGAATCAATGCAAAATCAGAATGACAATTAAACATGCATGTTATCACACAAGAAAGACAAAAACTGGCCCAAAATCTCTCAAGGGTTTAAAATTTGTTAAAACTGACTTGCTACTCATCCTATGTAAAAATTACTGAATTGAAATGAACTAAAGACTGTAAAAATTAATGCTAGAACTACTTCTGCCCAAATCCAAAGCTAAGTCTACTCTTGACAATTCTAATCTAAGGAAATAAAGCTAAAATTTGAATGACATCACCAAAGAATGAAGATAAGCATAAAACAGAATCTAAAAGAATAGAAACAAAGGTTAGAGAAATAAAAGGAACCTGGAATCAGTCCTAAACTACCTAATATATTGACAGAAGATAAACCTAAACTATTCCTATAAGCTACCTGACATATGCAATATAACCAGAATAGAGAATTGACAAAAAGAAAGCTAAACAGATTCAGAAAAATTTCAAAAACAGTAGCAGAAAGAAAATAGAACCAAATTATGAAAAGAATCCTAATTAAAACTTGAAGCAAAGCATGAAAATAAAATGAAGAATAGAAACTAATGAAGAACTAAAACAGAGCAAGAAACTAGCATAAGGAAAACAAAATAATAGAAATAAGCCAAGAAAAGGGACCTAAAATAAGTTCTAAAACAGATTAAAAAACAGCAAAAGAACCTAAGCTAAAACAACATAAACCAGAAAATGAATGAACTTTAAAAGACCTGAGAACTATTATCAACAAAACTAACAACTAAACTAAAACAGATCAGTAACAAGAGTAAGTATTTACAGACTAAAGAAAGAATAGTAAACTACTCTAGGGATTTATAAACCAAACCAGACCTAAACTAAGAGAAAAACAGTTCAGAAAAAAATACCCCTATTTTATTGCTAAAACAGATACTAAACACATCTATCAAAGTAAAAGCAAAAATTTTAACTACAACCCCTCACCCCCACACTTAAGAGGCACATTGCCCTCAATGTGTGAGTGAGTAAGGTTTTCTAATCAACAAAAACATACTCAGATCAAACAGCAACAGATATGTACAAGAATAGAAACTGAAAAACACAAAAAAAAACAGCAATTGAACAAGAACAGAAACAAGACTTAAAAGTAAAACTACAAAACTAAAGAGGCAAAGAACTTATTCAGATTGGCCACAAATCAAAGTTAATTCTTTTTATTTTTATGAAAAACAACATATTATCTACCCTACTATTTATTATGCTACTTAAAGCTATGTAAACTACTATAAAAGACCTATAACTACTATTTAAAGGAAGGGACAAGAAAGAGCTTATTGGATTTTCTCCATTGTCAGCCAAGATGTGCATTAGCTCCTTCCCAGCTCTCTGCTTTAGCATCATCAGTTCTCCATTCAATGCTTTCAGCTGCAGCAACCAGATCTCCTCATGCCTTTGCTGTTGATTTTGCAAATTCCAGGCTCTTTGAGCATCATTTATACCTTCTCTTGCATTCATGACCACTTCCTTTGTGTCTGCAGCTTCCTTTGGATGAGTGGCAATATTAGTAATGTCAGCTGCAACAGCAAAATCAAAGTCAATGTTCATCAGTGAATCATCAAACATTTCAGCTTTGTTAAAACTGAAATCAAGATCATTCTCATGAAGAACCAATGCATCAAAGGTGGGAAAAATATTATCAGTGCAAACAGTAGGGGTATGGATACATTCAATCTCAAATGGTGCTCTAAGAACCTTAGAATCAATAACTACTGCAGTGTTAACAACAGGCTCTAAAGGATCTATGCATAGGCAATCAAATGAGCTAAACTGCAAAGGAAACTCAGATAAGACAACTAGAATTTCAAGGTTAAACAACACCTGTGTTGGCTCTTCCTTAGTAATAACAACAAAATCCATAGTGAACTCAACACAGTCCATAAAGTTATCCTCAAAATTGTTGTCCAGACCAATGCACACATCATAAAAATCATCAGAAATATCAATATGTTCTACAACGCAAATTTCATCCAGCTTTTCAGTACAATCAGGTATAACAGCAAGAATATCTGGCAAGGTTTTCTCATCCATAAGATTATCAAAGCTAGTTTGTACCTCACCTAAACAGACAGGAAGCTCAAATTTAAAATCAACCTGTACTGGCTCCTCAAAAATGACCTCACTAGCATCTATCAAATCAGCAGCTAAATGAACACCTATTGTGAAGCTATCATCAACTGGAATAATGTCAAAACCAGTGCATAACTCTGAAACAGCATAAGGCATGTCAATATTTTCAATGGAACAGGCTGAATCTAAAATATGACTGTGTGCAGGCATAACAGGAACATAATCTGGAGCAGGTTCTATGGGTTCAACTTTAAACAGATCCAAAGCATTAAATTCATATTGAACCTTAGAGAATTCTATGGGAATGCTAAGTTCAGAATAAACCTGTGTTCTCTGATCACTAGCTACCTCATCAAGGTCATTTCCATCCAGCTTGAACATAATGATCTCTTCCTTGGCGCCTGCAAAATAGTTAGAAGCAGAACATATGGCAGAACTGATTTCTTCACAAACTTCACAACCACCCCCAAGGCATGTACAACCAGTGAGTTTTTCATTACTCAGTTCTAAAGAGTTTAAGAACCCAACAAACTCAAGTTCAAGTTCTAATCCTAAATCAGTACAGGCATTTTCAAAATCAGTCATATCAACTTTCACATCATCAAAAACTACATATCTATCATCATGAGCACCTGATTCATCATCAAGAGGTGCATTTAAATCTGTGCAATCATAAAAAACACTAGATGCAGGTATATGAACTCTATCAATGTTAAATACTGAATTTGTGATATTAGAATGATCAAAGCAAGGACTAAAATCAACAACCTCTACAGGCACATCAAGCATTTGATCAAACGTAGTCAAATCAATTTTAGGATCACATACATCAGCATAAAAGTCCATTTCATAGTACTGAAGCACCAAAACATGGTTGGCAGCTTCCCTCATTTTTTTCAAATACTCTTTGGACTTTCTGAAATCAATTTGTACTTCAAGCTCAGCAGGTTCAATTTTAAAATCAGAGTTCAAATCAACAATACAATCAATTTCAGAATGAGGTTCAGTACTCTCATCACCAACATAAAGTTCATATACAGATTCAGAATCAACAGATGCATTCATACAATCACCACTCATCAGAGAATTGGAACTATCATTAACAGAAATTAAAACAGAATCTGAATCAGTGAAAGAAGGATTAGCGTATACAATTACAGAGGTGGTTGGACACTTAATCACTTGAAACTCTGGGGTAGCAGCTACCATCAGTGGTGCTTCATTGGTTAAACTGATTTTTGTCGCCTAAAATCAGAACAAAATCTGGTCCCCACTAATGTAGCATAGGGCAACCAGAATATCAATCCTAGGACTCAACAAAATTAAGTTTTAAAATGTAGAGTTAAGTCTTGTATTTATTTACTAATTATTTACTTACTAACTACTACTAAACAGGTGGGGACATTTAAAATGAAAACACAGAAATTAAAAAATTAAGAAAAGCGAAACTATAATCTATTTTAAAATAAAAGAAGGAAGAAAATAAAGAAATAAAACCTAAGCTAAAGTGATGAAGAGATTAAACCTATTTATATCCAAAACAAAACCTATATACTAAAACTGGAACAAAATCAGAAATAAAACCAAATTGAAAAGAACTTAAAACTCAAGATTGAAAAGCATCATATCAACAAGAATGTAAAGGCTGAAACAGAAGTAAAGCAGATCATAAATTCTAAAATACTCAAAGTAAACAACTGGAACATCAAAACTCAAACTGAACTTCAACTATCACTATCAAAAGCAAAGACAGAATTGATTTCATAGGTGAATGTACATTGATATGAATAAAAGAGTGCTTAGAGTTCTCAAGAAGACATCATGATAATGTGAATCCCAATCCAGGGTATTCTAGTTCATATTTCAGAACTTTAATTTGACTCTTTCCACTCATTTTTCCAATCAAGGTTCATTAGCCTATTCATCAATCTAAAATTCACAAACAAATTCAAGAAACACAAATTTGAATCAATTTTTATGCATTGGACTTTTCTCTGTCTCGAGAAGACATCTCGATGAAAAATGCTCACTATGGAGACATTTAATTCCGAAAGAAATCATAAAATTGCAGAGAATCAGAATCCAAATCATTTTCTCAAAACATAACAATGGCAGAAATCAAGAACACAGAACAATCTCAACACAAACGAGAATACGAAATAGAACTTTATTAATATGAAAAGAAGATTACAACTATATCGGAAGTCACCAATATTCTCGCGACTGTCACTCTCGCAATTGTCTCAGCGAAATCCAGAAACAAGAACAATATCTCTACTCTAAGAAAAGCGTAAAAACCCTAATCTACAGAGCGTCTGAAAATGTATCTCAAAAGTATATGAAGAAGTGTTCTCTATATCTCCCTATTTACATGGTGAAGGCCCTTTATATAGGGTCAAAAACGAAAAGAGAAAAGGAAGGGGGAAAAGAAAAATGGGAGAGGGGAAACCTTGCTATGACGCTTCGAGCTTCACCTTGATCCAACGGTCTCCAAAAGCTTTGCTCTTCAAACCCTCCGATCCACTTAAGCTTCGGTCAGCTTCTTCTCTGGCGAGGATCGCGCTCCAAAGTGGCGAGAGCTTTTCTTCTCCCTTCTCTCGCACAAGCCCTAACTTAAGTGTTTCTACTCTCTTCCAAATGAATGTGCTTGAGAGAATGAAATTTTCTCAAATGAGCTGCTCTGCAATGACCCCCAAAAGCTGCCTCCATTGAAACTCACCGTTTCACTTAAGTCCATACCAGCATTTGGCAGCCCAATTATCCAATCAGTAGCACTCTTCCAATTGCAGCACCATTGTAGCATGGCAGCGCTGCCTTCAATTTCACTTACAGCAGCTTAAGGGTGTTGCTCCCTTCACCTCCACAACCTTCTCCCTCCACCTCCCCAATTATCTTTAATTCCAATTATATCTTTAAAGTTAAAATTTTTTATTTTTATTATTTTATTATTTTAATATTTTAATATTTAAATATAAACTAATATAAATATACATTATTAAAATACATTAAAAAGATATTCAAAAATAATAAATCAAAATATTAAAATATCTAATAAAATAATAACAGAAACATAAAATTAAAACAAAGCTTAAACGGATGACATCCTTCAACGGATGTCAACATCCGTTTAAGGCGAAACGGATGTCGACATCCGTTTTGCCTTAAACGGATGTTGACATCCGTTGAAGGATGTCATCCGTTTAGGCTTCGTTTTCATTTTACGTTTTAGGGTTAAAGGATTATTGGAAAGATTATTGGAAGGATTATTGGAAGGGTTTAGGGTTTAGGGTTTAGGATTATTGGAAGGATTATGACTACGTACCTGGAGAGGAACCACGACAAGCACATTACACCACAAACGCACTGCACCACGTACTGCACCGAAAGCAAGAGTTAGATTGCTTGATAGTTCTTTTCACGATCACTGAGCTTTGTAGAAAAATATTTTACTCATACAAGGAACTACGTAGGTTATCAGTGAAATATGTTATAAATGAGTAAAATTAAAAAACAATAATTTTAAAAATAAAATTTTACTGAGGGATAAAATAATAAAAGGGAGGTGGAGGGAGAAGGCTGTGGTGGTGGAGGGAGCAACACCCGCAGCTTAATGTTAAAACAGTGGCCCAAAACAGCGGCCCAAATTTAATCCAGCAGCTCATTTCAATTCAACACCTCTCAATCAACTTCTATTATGGCCCAAATGTTGTCCCAATCTGTAAAAAATCAAACAATTAAGAAAAAAAAGAAAAATTATGCAATTAAAACAAAACATTTTTATTGAAAGAATTTCAGAAAAATACAAATTTCCTAATTATTAACAAAAGCTAAAAATTACACCTAAAAACCTCTTTTTAACTAAAATTTTATAAAACTAAAGAATTAAGAGAAAAACATAAAACTAATCTAATTCTAAGAAATTAAAAACTAAAGAAATCTAAGAAATGATTTTTAATAGAGAAAAATATGTAAATCTAGAGTGTTATCAGTAACTAATAAAAAATAAATGACAATTCATATGAAACATCTCCAGAATAAGGCAGGATGTTCTTTTATTTACTTTTGGAATTAGGGCAAGGAAAGAAGGGGGAAGCTGTGTAACTAGAGTTGTGTAATTCTTATAGCTAAATCAATGCTGCCCCTGCAGCCATTGCTCCATTGCTCACTACTGTTTTCAATATGTACTTCACTACGATAATGTACTATTCAATGTTCAAAGCATCAAGTTTCTCTGTTTGAATCTTCAAATAATGGAAGTTTGCAATGCTATCAATAAACTTAAATGAAAAAATTAGGAAAAGAAAAAAAAAAAAA